>NC_134465.1:30301538-30601538 GCF_047948215.1 Lycorma delicatula
AAACTAATTGTTTTGTATTCTTCACATTTATCTGCCCCTGCTTTCTTTGGTATCATTACTATAACACTTTTTTTGAAGTCTGACGGAAATTCCCCTTATTCATAATTATTACACACCAGTTTGTATAATCTATCAATCGCTTCCTCACCTCGATTTTACCTTATAAATTTGTATTCTGAACCAATACTTTAAAAAAACCTGTAAATAAAATTACTTTGGTTTTACATTAAGGAAAGATTTGATTCCTTTTCCTGTCTAATAAAGGACTAGGATAAATAAATACCCGGGCAACGCCTGGTAATCAGCTGATATATATATATATATATATATAAGATAAAAGTTTTTACAATTATTTTAAAGAAATAATAAAAATATAATATAATTATCACTTAAAACAATTATCTCGTCTTGGAAAAAAATAAATACAGATTTTTAGATTAATCTAAAGAAAATATGCCACAATACAATTTTGTAATTTCTAATAACCAACTATATTAAAAGACGAATTTACTACAAGTAAAAAAAAACAAAAAAAAAAACAACTTTTGTTATCAGACTACAAAGAACTTTTAATGTATGAGTAGTTAGATAGATCATTTTTGATGTTTTTAAAAAATATTATTTTGAAACAAGCTATTAAATTTCAAACACACTGATAATAAAACAGCCAGCAAAGTATAAAATTCCCTAAGTATATTATTGCGGAATTCTTTGACGTCACGAATTACAGTTGGAAAATTCTGATTTAGCCAAAAAATCTTTATTAAATTAGGTTTTAAATAAATAAAAGTATATTAAATGAAGAAAGAGAAAATTGAAACAAGAATATTTAAGGATTGGCAAAAAAAAAAACACAAAAAAGGATAATAAAGAGTCGTTAGAAGAATATGTAGTGCAGAAGTAACTAAAAGAATTACTAATATGCGGTTTTAATGACAGGGAATTTTATGCCAGAGGGTTTGGCTAGACTGATGAATATACAATGTTAAACGGGTGAAATTTTGGGTGGTGGAAATGACGTAGGAGAGGCATTGAAGGCTTATGACCGAATCGCGTGTCTGATATTAGAATGACATCATTATAATACTGCTAATGACAATATCATATCACGAATCAACGGATCAAATTTTAACTAGTTTGCTTAAATATGACAAATAACATATACATATAACCTACATCCCTCCCCCACCATACACACACTTAAAGATCATATCAGATTGCTATTTATATAAAATAAACCTGCTTTAGCACGTGTGCATATTCGCCCCCCACATACAAACATTAGTGAATTACCTATAGATGACCTTAGAGTATAATTTAACATTTTTTACAACTTTTTATGTAAATATGTATCTGTGTTAGCGTTCTTGAAATACCAAAACGAATATCCGGTTTATTAAATGAACCACAACACATTAAAATGGAATAAAGAATTATTAATTACTAACTAAGACTAATCTCAAACTTCAACTTTTTTTTTCTAATGTTCTTCAAAAGTTTGATACAAAAGAATCTAATATATATACAGAGTTATCATAAAAGAATGGTGCGGTTTTGTACATGGATTACTTACAGAATTACTTACAGTTTATGTTTTTTATTTTTCAAATTTATCGTCTCAAACATTTTTTTACAAAATTAATAAATTTCAATATGTGCGCCCTTAGTCGCTCGACAAATGTCTAAACGATACTCAACTTCTCTCCAAACATTAGTTAACATTTCTTCGTTAATGGTTGTCATCGCTTCATTAATCCTGTTTTTTAAGCGGATTAGGTCGCGAATTTTTTGTGTATAAACAACGCTTTTGATATATCCCCACAAGAAAAAATCGCAAGGTGTCAGGTCAGGACTCCTTGGAGGCCAAAGTACGGGTCCTTGCCGGCCTATCCATCGACCTCCAAATTTTTCGTTCAAAGCTTCCGTGACCGATGCATTGAATTGCGGGGGAGCACCGTCTTGTTGGAAATGAAGTTGATCAATGTTTTCGAGTTCATCCGGCTGAGGAAAGCAATAATCGATTAACATGTCAAGATACACAACTCCATTAATTGTTTTTTTCAGCAAAGAAGAAAGGCCCTATTACACGATTTTTCATCGCACCACACCAAACATTAACTTTAGAATCGCGTTGTTTCTCAATAATTGCGTGTGGGTTTCAGAGCCCCATATTCGTGAATTGTGTCTGTTAACGCGTGAAATGTAAATCCGTTCACGTGAAATGTAGCTTCGTCTGTAAAAATGATTCGTTTTCACTTATTCTGTCCGACATTTCAACAGCGAAACTGTAACGTTTTACACCATCATCGGGTTTCAATTCCTGCAGTATATGGATTTTATAAGCGTGTCAGTTTTTTACGTAAAACTTTGTGAACTGTTGATTTTGGAATACCTAATTCCGTCGGAATACCTTCGACGGGGGATGGACTTCCCAGGACTTTTAATTGCCGATAGTCTAATTAGTTCAACCGTTTCGTCCGATACACTTGGTCTGCCGGTTGATTTCTGTTTCTTAACCGATCCGGTTTCTTCGAATCGTTTGAACCAACGCGTTATGTTATTTTTGTGTGGTGAATCTCTTCGGAATTCACGTCGAAACGCACGTTGAACTAAAATTACGGATTTTAATTCAGCCATCAATAAAGCACACTTTCTTTGTCTTTATCCGAGAACATAGTAACTCGCTAAACTCACCGTAACAACAATACAAGAACTGACGTTGTGGTTACAACTGCTAATAAACAAACTTTTGGATTGTAGGCTTTCAGGGATACCAATATAACATCTAGAAATTTCCCTTCAATCTTCCCATGAATTACTGAAACAGCACCATTCTTTTATGATAACCCTGTATATAAGTTTCTGTTTAGAAAATAATAGAACTTTTTTAATTTGTATTTGTGTTCCGCATAATTTCCTCTGCAACCAAATTTTCTTGGGTTGTTGATATCTCGTTTAGTTTTTGTGTTGTTGTTTGAATACAACATGTTTAAGTGTTAGTAGCGATTTTTGTTAATGCGCGATTTTTTGACGATTGAGCCTTTGTCTCACCCACCCAGCTTTCGTCTTTCGTTACAATCCTTTACATGAATGATTCATTATTATCGGCTAGTTCAAGAAGTTGCCGGCAATTGTCCACTCGATGTTCTTTCTGCTGTTCGGTCATCAAACGAGGAGCAAACTTTTCTGCAAGTCGAATCACGTTCAATTTTTCAATGAAAATGTCATTGCATGATCCAATCGAGATGCTAACGCTTTCTGCAAGTTCTCTGACAGTCAATCGGCGATTTTCATCCCCGAGATCTTCTGAATGTGTGTGTCATCAGTTGAAGTGAAGGCTTTCTTAGTCTAGGGTCATCTTCAATTGACTGCCGACCACTTTTAAATCACGAAAACCATTCGCAGCATTGCGTACGACCCAAAGGATCATCTCCGTAAGCTTTTTTCAAAACTTGAAAGGTTTCTGTGGAAGTTTTCCCCAGTTTCACGCAAAATTTTACGTTGTATCGTTACTCCCGAAAAACGCATATAACAAAAATCGCTACAAACACGTTGCAGTCAAATAAGAGTAACAAGTAAACTAAATGAGATATCAACAATCCAAGAATATGTGGTTACAGAGGAGGTTATGCGGAAAAAAAAGCTGCCAACCGCACGAGGCTATGTCCGTTGGCGCGTAATTAAAAAAAAAATTGGTTATTTTCTAAATAAACCTCGTATATATAAATATATATAAAATTTATTTACCACGAAACTATCTATTTTTGGGTTTAAGACCATTTTTTGGGATATGTATACTGTAGGCCACTTTTGAAACATAGCTATGAAACATTTTAGATGACAACCAAATTGCTAAAGGTTCTCGTAGCCTGTAATTCTGTACATAAAAACATTTCGTTTTTATTGAACTTTGAAATGACTTGTCGCAACCTGCATTTTCTATTAATAATTTTTGAGTTACTATCCTCACGACCACTTAAGGATATAATGATGGCCTCATACTACAAAATAGATTGTTTCTAGTTAGGAACGTTTACTAAATTTCATTTTCCTATATTAAAAAGCGGAAAAGTTACTTAATCGTAGTTTTGCTTTATGAAAATCTGTAAAAGGTTAATTTTAACTTTAAAAAATGTTGGTATTAGAAAATCCTGTTAGTTCAAAATATACACAGAATCCTGCAGAAAATCGAAATGCTAATTAAAAAATTTCTGTAAAAGTTAGCTTAAAAGTTTACTTAACTAAACTTAAATACTGATAACGTTTTAGAAAATTCCATGAAGACCGAATGTATCTTTCCAGAACGATAAAAATATCTCCAAGTACTAAAATTGCACTCACTTTTTTTTTAATATAAAAGAATATCTCATTTTTTAAAGCGATACAGTAAGAAGGTATGTCTTTTCTTAGAATCGAAACCTATATTCCGATGGAAAACAAATTGAAAATTCTAAAATATTAATTATATATATATATTTATTAATTTGAAAGACAGATGGAATGAAAATATGAAAACTGAGAATTCTGTGGTTAAGAAATTTATATGATTTGTTCTTTCATAGTATAATTAAGGGCATTAGCATTATAAATTTGCTGTTCTAATAATTATGCCATCAGTCAAGCCCACGGGAAAGTAATAAGAAAATAAAACTCCATCCCAGAACAATGTACAAAATAATGTATTACACTATTTAAAAATATAGCTGGAAAACTTTAAAGTTTAGTTAATTAATTTTTTTCCTAAAATATTCTCTCAAATTCTTACGGTCTATCAAAAAGTAACAGTATTTAATTAAATTTCCATACAAGATTCTGTTTGTGTAAACAAATTCTGAGAATATTGCCCACTAAATTTTTTAACAGACTCATTATGTTATATGTGAAATGCATCGATATGTTAACAAAGGTTATCATAAAACACAATATTTTTTTTTACATAACCCTTTTTTTAATTACTCTGACCAGCCCACAGCCGTCTTTCTTCATAAAACCAACCATTTTATTAACTATAAATGAACTCATATAAAGATTTATATATTTTTAAGGAACTTTTTAAAATATTGACCAAGTGGAAATCAGAATGCCTCGGTTACAAAAACCTTTTTTTTAATTCTGGACAAAAAATATTCCTGAAAAGGATAATTTTGTTTAATTCTTATTTACCTATAAGGATGAACTGATCGATTATTATGTAGTTTATTCAGATAATTTTTCAAACAATTTACAAGGAATGTATAAGGGCGTACCTCAAGGAAGTATGATTTGGTCTCATGTTTTTTTTTGGTTATATCTTTTGTTTCTGCGGTAACATAATATATTTCAATATAATTACAATCTACTTAATTTAAAAACCGGGTTCACAGTAATCGTTATTCTCGTTCATCGGGCTCCAAATACATAAGTCTATTGATAAGATTTTGCTTTGAGGTGGCTGAACATATCCATACTAAAATTGTTTACTTTTTCATTTGTTTAATTTTTATTAATATCATGATCTCTTTTTAAATTTATCATCCTTACAACAATTCTTTATTGATTTCTAACCTTTTTTCCTGTTTAATCAACACTAAATCTGGAGAATTTTCAAAAATCATCCATAAATTAGGTTTGTCCAATCAAAGTTTTTGTTTTCTGTTCTGGAATAGTAAAATTAAATAAATTATAACTTAAAATGTTTTATCGAATTTAAACGATATTTCCTAAGGAAAAAAATATAAATTTATGATACGAAAAAAATGATTGTAAAAAGTATATAATTTTTTTTTTAATGAAACTTAAATATAAATAATTAATTATATTTTAATTATTAACTAAAGTATTATTAAATACTATATTAATATTTAATTACATAATACTCAATAAATAATTAAGTAAAGCATTTAACAAACAGTTAAAATAGTACAATTTATAAAATACAAGAAAGGAATTAAACTGTAATAATGACTTATTATTATATTGTCATTAGCAAGATGTAGACTAGCCTAACAACAAAACTCTTTTATTCAAATATTGTTTAAAATATTAATGGAAAAATGTAGAGCGTTTTATAGCTAATGATTTCAGACATTATCGAATAAAGCAATAATAATAATAATAGTAATACTAAAAAGAAAGGAAAAACGATAAGAATAAAGACATGAAAGGAATAATATAGACATTCCGTAATTACGTAGAACATTAGAAAATACTTTTTGTAATATATATTTATATAATATTGCATAATTTAGAAAAAAAACCACAAAACAAATCGATAATTTAGTTTAAAACAGCGTTTTGATATACATTAAAACAATAACCGAATTATTCAGTATTTATCTAAGGTCCGGAAGGAAATTCTTGATCAAAATTAAATCTCAAGAGTAAATAACAGAAACCAAAAAAAAAAATCCATTACATAGGGATGGTAGCCCCATTTTAAAATTTAACAAAATTTCTAAGAAAATTGTTTAAAATTCTATTAATTGCAATTATTTTTTTATATTTTTCCCTTAAATGTTTAAAAGGTAAAATGAAAAAAGTAATTTTTTCAATAAAGAAGATAAAAATACTGTCAGAAATGGGATATTTTTTGTTTACAGATTTTGTCTTTTACTAAAATTAAACAACCCACCCGGATTGGTCAAGCGGTAAACCCGCTGTCGTAAATCAGGTGATTTCAAAGTTGAAAGTTCTCAGGTTCAAATCCTAAATTGACTGTTATTCGGATCTGAATACTAGATCGTGGATACCGGTGTTCTTTGATGGTTGGGTTTCAATTAATCACACATCTCAGAAATGGTCGACCTGAATTTAATCAAGATAACACGTTTACCGATACAGTTACACTGATACATCTTACACTGATAAGCTGCTAATGACGTTAATCATATTTATTATTTTTCATGTATTTTAGTAATAGACGTGGTGGGCTTACCCATTTTAAAAATATATGACTTGTGAATGGCTGCACACAAAAGCAATCGGTGAGATAGGCCGTGTTTTATACCGCAAATGCAATTAGGTTAGCTGCAGAAGCTATAAGGAACTATGTCCATGAACTATTTTGAGTCACATTAGCCTTACGAGACACGGACATTTGGTCTCATGCTTTAGGGCGACCGAATGGGGTGGTGGAGGGAGAAATGCCACCATATTCAAATACCTTACGTTCAATTCATCATAATATTAATAATAAAATAGTGTTGTATTGAAAACTGGGTTATAAATTCAAAAAGTATAGATATTTATATAACCGACCTACAAAATGGCTCGGTTATAAAACTTTTTTATATATTACTTTATAACTATAACTTTTTTTTATATTAGATAGATTTCATAAGAAAGTTACCTATTGTAATGGGTACCGTGAATCAACTTCCGGAAAATTACGACATATCTTCGCGTTTCACATTCCCAAGACCCCAAAACCACCGTCAGCTCAAAAGTTTATATATACATTTTTATATATATATATTTCACTTTCTTGTGGACACGATAACTGCCGTAATTTTGCGCCAATTATGCAATTGATATATAAAATACAACTACCCAAAATCTCAGTAGAGTTCGTTAATGGGAAAAATCGGACCACGGGGGTGGTGCTGGGGGGCTTTTTCGAAAAAATAAAATATCGCCATAACTTTCTTATTAAATAAAATACCGAATACGTTTAAGATTTTTAATATCACTAACCACTGACTCACGGGGTGGAAAAAATTGGGTTTCGAAGACAAAAAAAAAATATTTCTTAATAGGCACAGTATCAAATCGGTTAGTCCTTTAAACATTACCTAAAACTTTTATCTGCAACAATTTTTGTCATGACCAACCCTTACGGCAAGGGATGGCCAAAAGTATGCCGTAATTGTGTAAGAAGACTTTTTTGTAAGAGGACTTGTCGTAGGCTAAACATGTGAAACTTTTTTCACATTGTCGTATTGAATAAATTTGAAGTTTTTCTTAACTTTACGGTAGGAATCTTTTTTATCCCCTACTTAGCAGCGGTGAAATCGACCTCCGTCTTCCAGCGTGCCGAAAGGGATTTTTTTTTTTTTTTTTTACAGGAGAGCATCCTGAATCGTTAATAGAAAAAAAATACTATCAATCTTAACGATGAATGGATCTACTCTCGATAACTCAAAGATTGTATTAAAAAAGGGCAGTCGTTACCGGTAAGGAGTCAAATCATTGTTTTTTTTGGAATTTCTTCTCAGTTTATTTTTCAATATTTTGTGATTCATTTGATACGGATTCATAACTGTAACTAAGAAATAATTTTTTGAGATTAAAAAAAAAAGAAAAAATTGCGTTACAGTTGTTTTACAAACAATGACGCTCAAATTTACCAGTTAAAACTGTTTGTACACAAAACTTCTCTCCCAATGTCTGTTTTTAAGCTATAAAGCAAGATTTCAAAGTTTATCGAATGAAAATTTGTTGAAAAAATATCTCTATGTACAGACGCAGAACTTCAACGAGTAACTCAACCACATAATTTGAAACCGGTTGTCAAAAAATATTTTTGTGGGAAAGGAAACACTTGAGTTTGGAGTCCATGATGCAGTGTCAACATTTAATAATGGAAACCGTTAGCAAGTGTGTTGTTCTGCAGTATCTTGGAATCAATCCTGGACTTAATGCGGTAAAAATTAAAAAAAAAAAAAAAATTGATGAGAAACGGGTAACTAAAGGCGGAAAATCTAGTTCAAGAAATGCAGAAAAAGAGGTAAGACAGACAAGCAGAAATAAAAAACCAAAGCTAGAAGATCAGGAAGCCACCACTGATGACCCAGATTATGAAAATGGGCAGTTTTAAAACAGCTAACTTAAAAAAACTTGTTTATTAATTTTTAAATCCCGTTTTCCAAAAATCACATTTTTCTGTATTTATGATCCATCAAAATAACAACTTGAATTTTTTTGTCATTTTTCTATATGTATATATATCATTCAATACAACTAGATATATATATATAAACTAGATATTTAATACAACTAGATATATCATTCAATACAACTAGAGTTATGAAGATATGTGAACAATTATCCGTTAAAAAAAAAAAAAATTCCTAAAAATTAAAAAAAAGAATTATTAATTTATATTTCATTAGGGAAATGGTTTACAATTATAATTCTAGATGCATCTATTTTACTTAGAATACCAATTATCCAGAAACAATTTGAAGCCTGTAACATTAATAGTTCCTGAGATAATGTGTCTTCAATATACCTAAAATTAATATAGTAAATGATAGGCGGTAAGGACTGGGCTTGGAATAAAATAAATTGATGTATAGTAATGACGGTTCGAAAACGTGTCATTCTTTTGCAACTACTCCCGAGAGGTTATTTCCAAATGTGTACTGTAAATATATATTAATAACATACTCAGCAGTATCTTCATTAACGACAGACAATTCTTAGTTTATTACTTTCCAGGTAAATACAGCAAGAATAGGTATAATAAAGGGGAAATACGGTGATCATCTCAAAAATGGGATATAATTATTTGGAAATTACCAATTAATTCTTCGAGACCAAAACCCCCTATGTATGTATGCATGTACATATCTACGTGTGTCGCACTGCTTTTTTGTCCAATATCTCAGGATTGACCGATCCCATTTTCTTCAAAAATGTTCAGGGGATGGAGGATATCACGAAAAAAACAATTTCGATTTTCTTCAGAGACATTCTAGAGAATAATTTATTAAAGCAAATTTTTTTTTCCTCACATTTTGTTTACCGAGTAAGGAATTTTTGGTACAAAGTAAGGAACCACAAGTAAATCCTATTAAAAAAAGCACATTACGAGGGTTTTTTTTTCAGCGAACATCCTCAATAAAACGTACACATACATAGATATAAAGTACTAACATACATATATGAAGTTCATATATATATATATATATAAATACATTCACATTGAATAAGACTACATACTTAGAATAATTAACAAAGGTCTAATGAAAAAAAAAAAACGTCGTTAAAGAATAAGTAAAGACAAAGAAATAGTAATATAACAAGCTCATGAAAATAAAAGAAAAGAGACTTCTTTCTTTTTCCTGTTTTAGCCACCGGTAATTACCTTTGAGATAATACTTCAGAGGATGATATGTATGAGTGTAAATGAAGTGTAGTCTTGTACAAGTCTCAGTTCGACCATTCCTGAGATGTGTGGTTAATTGAAACCAACCACCAAAGAACACCGGTATCCACGATCTAGTATTAAAATCCGTGTAAAAATAACTGCCTTTACTAGGACTTGAACGCTGGAAATGTCGACTTCCAAATCAGCTGATTTGGGAAGACGCGTTCACCACTAGACCAACCCGGTAGGTTAAATGAAAAGAGGCTAAGCTCCTCATCAAGGCGCAAAAAGTTGCTTATCACGAAATATTGAACTAGCTTAAGTGCTAATTTTTCTTTTCCTGTTTAGCCTCCGGAAACACGTAAGGTATTACTTCAGAGGATGAATGAGGATTAAGATGTATGAATATAAATGAAGTATACTCTTGTACAGTATCAAGTCGACCATTCCTGAGATGTGTGGTTAATTGAATCCAAAGAACACCGGTATTCACGATCTAGTATTCAAATCCGAATAAAAGTAAGGTCTTTACTAGGATTTGAACCTTAGAAATCTCGATTTCGAAATCAACTGATGACAAGTTTAACCACTAGATATCTTACGTAAAACTTAAGTAACCCACCGGGTTGCTTAAGTTTTACTTAGGCTCATCCCACGTCCAGGACATATAGGCATTTTAGTTGCCGGACATCCTCGCTGGTGTCTAGGAGATTAATTACAAAGAAAGATCACATGATTATCTAACTGATGTCTATAATTTGAACCGAACCGTTTGACCTCTTCGCGTCCATTAAGTACTTCAAGATAGTTGTGAATTTCTTCTTTCCGAGCGAACCATGTTGCTTCTGTAATGGATCTCTCCATCTTATTCTGTTAACGTTGTAAAATCTCAATCTTACTCATGCTCTTCATACCCTATAAGTCTATGCCATTATGTCCAAACCGATTTTAGAATCACCTTGTATATTAAAAGTTTGTTGGAGAGCGAGTGTGAATTCCTGCTTAACAACCAATAAAGCTTCTTTTACTTCGTGTTTAACCGTTTCCTTTTTTATGAAGTTTATAAAAATTACGTTTTTCATAGAACTGTAGTATAGTAATATTAATATGTACAAAAGAAATTAAAAAAAAAAAACGTTATTTGTCATAAATCGGGAAAAACTTTAATGATTTTCTTTTTGATTTTTTTTCTTTTGACTTATAGAATGTATTTTTGAAATATGACCGTTTCCTCACGAGGCAGTCATGAATAATATACTATCGATTGAAATATGAGAAATAAAATATTCATGTTATTAAATTTCTTTATCATTTCATACTTCATTATTAACGAATGATAGGTTATAGGGGTGGATTCCGGAAACGGTGTTAGGTTGCTCTGTCGATGTCAAGAGGAGGGGGGTGGGGTAAAAAGTGGTAATGGAACGTTTTGATGATAGAAGAAGGGGGAGATAGTAAAGCGTGGTAAATAGAATAAAAGCATAGCGGGAGGGTGGAAGAGAGGGAGAGAAAGTGAAGGAGAAATTTAGAGAAGGAAGAAGAGAAGAGTGGCTTATTTTATTAAATTCTAGAAAAGTAGGGCGTACTATACGGTATCGTGCTCATATGTATAACAGTAAGGGGAAAGGATAACTCTATGTAAAAGTATTAGTGTGTATGTGTATATGTATGGGTTAAGATGTAAATTTTCCTCGTCTACATCTTGCATGTAATAAGATTCGCTTCTGCTAACACAAGCAGAAGACTGTAAAGTATTTAAAATAGGGCTTATGTACCTTTTAATACATAATCAATTTATGGAAATATGTTTATATTTGTACACCTAAATATGTAATTATATTAAAAAAAAAAAGAAAAACTATTAAGAATGAACAGGAAGTTTTTTTGAATTCAACGCTTCACTATCCACGGTTAACAATCAATCGTCTTCAGAAAACTTCTTTTATTTTTGGTTTAATGGGAACAATTTACCAATTAATTTCAAAATATAAAAATAGCAATTTTTGGAAAAAAGCTGACAACACAGTTGTAGGACTTTCTCTTCACACCGCTAAGCCGCGTTCTAGGAAAGTCCTACAACTGCGGGTTGTTTCTGATTCACGGCTTACACACATAACTTAATTAAAAATATTTATCATTTTATTTAGATATAATACTTTTCCTTTATTTAATTCAATGACTCTAACTAAAGCGCGCGCTACCGTATTTAATTCGCACAGGTGTGGCGGTACTAGCAGCGACGTTCGGCACTAACTAAACTAATATAATTTAACAACTTATATAAAACAAATTTCGCTTGTACGGTCGGAAGACTGCTGTAGCCTTGAGGCTTAACGCACCAGGTACCGAATCAACCGTGCGTTCGAGTTCGAAACCCAGCCACACCGAATTACTTTTTTACACTTTAAATATTATTAATTTATTTAATTCCATCGTTTACCTGTGACGTCAAAACATAGCAGATGACTACAACAGCATTTTTTTTTGGAGTGGGGTGTGATTTTGCAAAATTTTATTTTTCAAATATTTTTATTTTCTAATTGTTAGAAAAATAATGTGACAAAAAAAAAGACATTAATTGGGCTAAATTTCGAGTTACTGAGGGTGACCTTGTTCTACACCCTCACTCCCTTGACCTTTTAACTTAAAAATTTAATGGAATCAATGTCCCATATATAGAAGTAATTTGACAAGAAATCGGTCCAGTAGTTCTGGAGACATATGGTGATTTAGAGGCCACAACAAAAACACACACATACCCGCAAACACACGTATAGAAGTAATTTGACCAGAAATCGGTAAAGAAGTAAAACGGTCAAGTAGTTCTGGAGACATAAGGTGATTTAGAGGCCACACCGAAAACACAGACTCACACATACTCGCAAACACACGTACGTAGTTACAAAAATTACATCCGGTTTTTGTTTTGGGTTCCTTAGATATCAATACGTCAAGATCCGGTGAAAACCGCACATGCCAAAATTGGACCGATTACAATACTTTCCTTTCTATAGCTATAACTTTGCTCGCGCTGTATATTTGTAGCTAATACGCTACAAATTTCATTTCCATATCCCATGGACAAGCATCAAGCTCTATGGAGAGATCATCCAGCAAAAAGAATTACATACACAATTTTTATTATTACAAATTTTAAATAAACCAATTCAGTTTTTTAATTTTCTGAGTAAAATTCCGGAATACATTTTGAGCCTTTTTTTAATATAATTTAGAAAAAAAAATTCTGCATGTGTTTTTTCAAAGTCTATTACCTTCTCACATTCTAAAAATATTATGTCTTATTTTATCAAAATAAGGAAGCTAATTTTTAAATGGGGGCTCTTGAATTAGGTTACGAAGGAAAGTTTTCTTCGCATACTTTTTCCATCACAACAATTTACGTAATTTTGATACTTTATCATCTACAAAACCAGATAAAACAAAAAAATGAAACTAATTTTCTTATGGTTTACGTTTCTAAACTTATAAATTAATCACATCAAAATCGATGTCATTAATAGACACCGCCATTTTTTTACAGCGCACTAGAATTTTTTAAGACCCAATATCATTGTCAATCCTACCCTAACTTTTATATAATCATTTATTACCGGCTAAATAAAAACAATGCCTTTTTTTCTTCCAAACTGTTTTTAGGTTAAACGGTTTTTGAGATACTGAATCAATAGATGCATAACACCAACCAAGGACAACTTCAAGGAATAAAACTTTATTTTTTCAAAAACGTTTACTTTTTATTAATCATTTGAATGATTTATATAAAAGATTTTATATTTTTATATTCTATAGGAAAGTTTTAGTATAGTTTCACTTTACTTCATTCTAGTGCCAAATTATAGTGTTTGGATAACGGTACAGTTAAATGCATTCCGATCTAGAAATAAAAGAAAACAGCATGAAAAATCTTGATGATATTATTTAAATTTTAAATCTGTTTGTTATATTACGCCATTAACAATCTAAGACTAATTAACATTAACATTCAAGTCTACGATCTGAAGTCATAGCTCCACCGTGGACAAAAACTAGATATAATGCTCATGCGCCGACCGTCGGAGAGAAGCTTATTCCCTCAACGTTATTCAATAAACTTTCAAGGCAAACGGGCGGTGCCATCTTTTATTGAGAAATGTTCATTTATGGTGTACAGCTTTTTGAGTTTTACGCTCTACAGAATTAGTACTGTATTTTCCTTTTAAAGAATAATCCATCCTTAAAAATATTTATTTCGTGTACTCGTACTTAATTTAATCTAATGATAATAATTTGAGAAAATGTAATAATATACTTTCAAAAAATAATGTTAATTTTGTTTTCTGTAAGTAAATTTTAAAAATATTTATCATTTTATAAAATTACGTTTAAATTTCAAATATTTAAATATGTTGTAAACCCAACGGCTGAAGTAGTATGAAAATTGTTAAGTCATAATCGAATTTTGTCATCGTAATATTAACATCAATCTTAAATTCGTAATGGTATGTTCTTCTTTACAATTAAATAATATGATAACTGAAAATTGAATTATTTTGAGTAATTGATTCATACTCATATAAGTTTACACATTTAACAGAAAAAGTGTTCTAATATTTATATATATATATTTTATATATATTTTTTATATATAATATATTTTTTCAAAATCTATCACCTTCTCACATAAAACCCTGGCCTAGCTTCGCAGACCCCACAAATGGGGCTGGATCGTGTGTGCGTGTGGCAGAAAAAGTGGAAAGTCCTACTAAAGCCAGTTATTTTTACACGGATTTGAATAATAGATCGTGGATACCGGTGTTCTTTGGTGGTTGGGTTTCAGTTAACCACACATCTCAGGAATGGTCGAACTGAGAATGTACAAGACTACACTTCATTTACACTCATACATATCATCCTCATTCATCCTCTGAAGTATTATCTAAACGGTATTTACCGGAGGCTAAACAGGAAAAGAAAAAAAGAAAGGGTAAGTTGAGGCACATCACATTTGCCATGCGGAGAGGTGATTGCCCCGGTGTGTACTTCGATGGTGTTTTG
Source organism: Lycorma delicatula (assembly GCF_047948215.1). NCBI lineage: Eukaryota > Metazoa > Arthropoda > Insecta > Hemiptera > Fulgoridae > Lycorma > Lycorma delicatula. The sequence continues at coordinate 30,316,663 of NC_134465.1, forward strand.
ATCACGCAAACGGAGACTGTGCGATATCTGGAACTTCACCTAGATCGGCGTTTGACCTGGAAGTGTCACGAGAGGATGAAAAGGAAACAACTAAACGCAAGGTACAGGGAACTTCATTGGCAGCTACGGAGGAACTCAGGCCTAACGTTATCAAACAAGATCTTAATTTACAAGATTATCCTGCGCCCAATCTGGACGTACGTGTGAAATTGTGGGGAACGGCTAGTACTAGTAATGTGGAAATTATACACCGATTTCAGAACAAAATAGCGAGGGTAATTGCCGAAGTTCCGTGGTTCACGCGGAATGATGAGATTCAGGATTATCTGGAGCTCCCATCGGTTCGTGAGATTGCACGACAGCGCAATGTCAAATACCTGCAGAGGCTTGAGAATCATGTAAACCCACTTTGCAATTAATCTACTCGATAACAGCAGAGACGTCCGACGGTAGAAACGAACCCATGTACTCGACTTAGGGTCTGCGTAACAATTTGGAACACCGTCAAGTTTAGTGGTGTCGTATCTAATCTTTTGTTACTTTTTTAATCTCTTTTTTTTTTTTATTTGTTATTAATGTTTGTTTTGTGGACTATATAGAGCTAAAATTATTGTGATTTACGACTGAGCTTTAAATTTCATATTTGACTTTAAGTTTCCTTACAACTGATTATTGTGTATTATTTGTTTTGGGGGTTCCTTAAGGACCTTCTTATCACGTGCTTTTGTCAGAAAACTTAATTATGGCTCCGCAGGAGAGCCGGTTGTAATTATAATTGTTACTGAGCAAAAAAAAAATTATACATATATAAATAAAACAAAAAACAAAAACGTGTAAAAACTTTGTATTATAATACAAAATTATTAATATAACAGATTTATTGTTATCAGTATTTATTCATTATTACTAATACAAAACATCGAATGTTTTACACGACTGCCCAAAAAAAAGTGTAATGCATTTAGGGTGTATGTATGTATGTATGTTTGTTCCAACGTAGCAGCTCAACAGCTGAATCGATTTAGATGCATGTCCTCGCGCTGTAACCCTTACATTTCCGGGAATGTCATAGACTACATATATATATATATAGTGGAGATTTGCCGGTTAAAGTACAAACTTTAATGAATTGAATTAATGAACTGTGAGCCTCTATCACAGTGTGAACTGGGTTCAACTGAATGATTCGAATCAATCGAATGAATAATATTAAAAAAATAATAATAGAATTAGATTTACGTTAAATAAAATAAAATTAAATTAAATTAAAAAAAAAAAATCTGTTTAATAATAATGCGAGGACTGCATGTGAGGCTAGAGGGATGAGGTGATGCGAGCACCTCGTGCGAGGCTAGACCAATCATCAACATCTACTGGTAACAAACAGGTCGCCCTTGAGCCGCTGTTTTGGGATGCTCTTATATCTCTGCAAATATCAAAATTCCGATTTTCAAAATTCAAACGGGGTATTTGTTGTTAGGTTGAATTCTGATTGCATGCATCAGGTACATTCTTGATCTAACAGATCATAGTTACTACACGACTGCCCAAAAAAGATTATAATGTATTTAGGGTGTGTCTATGTATGTATGTTTGTTCAATCGTAGCAGTTAAACGGCTGAACCGATATGGATGTATCACCTCGCGTTGGAATCCTGACGTCACCGGGAGTGTCACAGGCTATATGAATATGTATATGTTTAAATAAATTATTAAAATTTGAAAAAAAATTGTACTATAAACAAAATTGTCACTTGCACGCTCTTTAATTATCCTGTATTAGTAATTATCCTATATTAAAGAGTAATTTTTGTCAACAATGTTTTTTTACAGTCCTGTTCTTTAATTTTGTAATATCTATTAATAATAAAAGTTGATCTTTTCCCCTTAATTTGAGGAAATTATTTTCCTCAATTTTTTTTCATTACTTCATTATTTTTCAGTTTTATTTTCTTTCTCTTGATAATTTACTTAAATAAAATTCTATGTACTGTAAAAAAAATTGAATGGTTATATTTTAATTTTTAAATCTATAAAAATATTTTTATAGTACAACTCTTCTGTACATAAAATTATTCTTTAGTTGTGCTAATCTGCTTTTGATATCTTTATTCCCTCTTTTAAATGTGGTATTTTTCCTTTCTAAACAAAACTATACAATGAGAAAAATTATACCAATAAAATGACTGGCTAGAAAAACCTTTATACTTTCTGAAATCTAAACCTGAGACTATTTTAGAAACCAAATGAACGACATCTATTTCATCAGCTACAGAAACAGACCGAAAATTTCAAAATATGTTGATTGTCAAAGTAGATATAATTTTTCAAAATAAAGAAGAATATTTTTGGAATATTAAGATAATTTTTAAGAATTTTAAGACAAAAATTACTTAAATATTTTATACTGTTAAATGTTTCTCTTTATAATTCTTTAAAAAGAATAAATTCTAAATTATTGAGGTGAAAAACACTGTTTTATTGAGAAAAGGTAAAATAACCTGAAACATTTTATGATAAGACCTGTGTATAATTACCGGATATGATTCAAATTTAAAAAAAAAATTCTTTCAAATCGATCCTGAAGGTTTTGAACTAACGAAACATAAAAATAATTTTTATAATTAAAAAAAAAAAATTAAACTTAACTGGAAAATGATAAACTCAAAAGTCATTAATGATGGAAAAATTGGCGGAAAAACATATTGTTAAGCAAATCTAATTTTTCCATTAAAAGATAAAAAAGTATGCACTTACCATTATTAGCATGATAATATAATCATAGAATCAAAACAATCGTCTTACCTGAAACAAAAGAGAAAATAACAATTAAAAATGTTGTTTAAAATTACATACATAAATGTTAAAAATATTTCCTCAAGAAGTTGGCTATATTAAAAAAAATATACACATAAATATATATATATATTCAATATATTGCTTAAAAAATGATTTTTTCGATATTTTTGAGTTTCGTAAAAAACTGAAGTCAGTCATAACTGAAAAAGCAGATTTTCTTAAGTGAACACTTTTATCTTTTTTATACTTGTTGAAAAAGAGGCTGATTTGATAATTTATCTGTGGAACAAATTAATTTTAGTTTTCTCTTTAAATAGAACTAAAATTGAAGGATTTACGAACGCGCCAAAAGACTGGTAACGTTTAAAAATTTGAAACTATAATTGGAAAAAAAAGTACATATATATATATATACACACACATATGTTGTAGTAAATTCTATTATTATTTAATTCATTTTCTTTTCTCTGTTTAGCCTCCGATAATTACTGTTCAGATAATACTTCAGAAGATGAATGACGATGTAAGTGTAAATGACGATATGTAAGAGTGTAAATGAAGTGTAGTCTTGTACAGTCTCAGTTCGACCATTCCTGAGATGTGTGGTTAATTGATACCACCAAAGAACACCGGTATCCATAATCTAGTATTAAAATTCGTATAAAAATAACTGACTTTACTAGGAATTGAACGCTGGAACTCTCGACTTCCAAATCAACTGATTTGTAGACGAAGGGGTCGTCGAAGGATGCGGGGGAGGGCTTCCACGTACGTGTGGGGGTCACTTGGGTGCGATGAGGTCATGGGCACTCCGCTCGCGCGTCCGATGGTGACCCGTGAGTTAAGTAGGCTGTAAGTAACTGCCTGTGAGTTGTTTGTTTATGTGGATCAGATGTGACTGGCTTTGATGTGATGTGTGGAGTGTGCGGCATGAGGTATATATTCTGAGTGATGTTTAGATGTAGTGGAATGTGTGGTTAAGATTTTAGTCTGATGTTTGGTATCTTGTGGGTGTGAGGTCAGTGTCTGTTGACTGTGATGTCTGAATGTACTGAAGTAATGCACACTAGCTGTACTAGGAAGGGTTGGTAGCCAGGGGTGGAGGTTTAGTCGGTAGTGCGCAGAAACACATACGCATTTAATAACATCTTGCGGAACCTGTTAATGAGCGCGATACTGCCTAGGCGCCCGTAAATGGAGTTCCTCCAGCTCTTTAAAAACAAGGTTTGTTATGTTTTCGTTTTTATTTTTCCAGTGTATCGTGGCGAAAAAATATTCAATCGAGTTTGAAACAAGTTTAGCCATCAATACTGTTTGTAAAGCTTGGAAACTTAGAAAATGAATTATAAATATTTCAAATGTTAAAGATTGCTTATAAACAAGCTATTCTAGCGTCAATACAAATATACAGATGGCATAGGGATTTTACTGAGACTCATAACTACGTTGAAGACGAACAACAAGGGTTGTGCACCCGAAACATTGTTCATCTTCACTGTTTGGTAAATTCAGGCCTTATAATCCTTATTTTAATAATTTTTTAAAATATTTATTTGAAAGTTTTTAACCAAAAGTTTAGTCTCGTATGATATATGTAACTCAACTTATGAATTATTAATATTGCAAGTAACTTAAGTAACAAACAACCGAATATAAAAAAAAAAACAAATGTATCCATAAATTATTGGATGAGTTGTAAAAATGTAAAAGATAGTTCGTCAAATTTTTTAAAATGAATAAAAAAAAGTATTACGATTAAGGAAGAAAAAAAAACAACAATAAACACGATCATTTCCAAGTCTTATGAATGACCAAAAATTATTAACAAAGTCAAACATGTTTTTTACTGCAAAAAATTATACAAATAATAACAAATATCACAACTGATCAATGACAAAAGGTGAAATGAGAAAAAATATTTGAATCAAAAGAACAGGCAAAGGAAAATTATTTTTTAATTAGAACATTTATAAAAAAATCATCTTAATTTTAACAAATTTATTCCGGTGATTAAAATGATGATTAGAATTTTAAATATTATTCTGTATTTATTAAAACACAAAAATGTACATGTTTGGTTCAAATGATTATTGCCGTTAAAACCATGTCTTGCTATTAAATCATAATGTTGTAAATTTTTCAGTAAAATAATTAATTTCTCTTTTCATTTTTTCCTTTTTCTGTTTTTAATATACGACCTACAAAAACCCGGCTTTTATTTTATAAAAAGAGAGATAAAGAAAGAGAAAAAATGAAACAAGAGTATGAAAAATTGATTGAGGTTTTAATATAAACAGTAGCAGGGTTTAGTTGTTAATTATTTCAACAATCCTTTATTTCATTTTTATCCCCCACCATATTTTTTTTTATTTCAACCTTCCTAACCCTTTTGAGTTTTACCTTTTGTTTTCAAAGGTTTACCTTTTGTCACGAAAGAAGAAAAATCTTTTCCTTTATTATTATTTTTTTTTAATTAATAATTTATAACAGTTAAATATACATTCGAAAAATTTTATTACAAATATAGATGTAAGTTTTTAATACAAAAAAAAATTATTAAAATTTAATTATGATTTATAATTTTTTCTTCAACTTAAAACAATTTAATCCATTTTATTTTATCTTTCTGTAATCAGATAATTATTTCTGTATAACGCCTACTACCACCAACACTTCTCATTAATTAATTCTATTCTTTATTAACTGGTAATGGTGATGCAATACCCCTCCAAAAATTCTCTTGTATAATGCTCTCCCTACTTTTGTTAATTCTTTAATAATGTTGACTATAGTGATCAAAATAATCTACTTAATTTTATTAATCAGATGTGAGTAGTAGAATAATGAACACAGAAGGGCTTGACTGAATCACGGTTACCGGTACGAATTTTAATGGCTTTTATACTATAACATTTTATTTGGTATCGATTGTTTCGACCGTTAATACAACCGTTTTACTACAATAATGAAAAGTAACCAATAAGATTATATTATAACTAAATTTTGAATAAGTAAAGCTGAATGTGAAAACGTGCATTCTAATGGTTTATTCCTATACCTGAAACTAGAAATAATAAAATAAATGATGCGGGTTAGTCCATCTCCACTAAAAAGGTTTAATCTTTAAATTAAAAAACAGAGTACATAACGTTTTTTCACTTCTATCATACTCAATAAATAACTTTTTTGATTGTTTGAAATATTGCAGTAAAACATAATCGCTAGACAAAAAAACATTTATTATGAATAAGTAAAATTTATACTTCATTTAAAAAAATATTTTTCAGTCAAAATCAAATCAATTTCTATTAATTCATTTATTTATAAATACGGTGTTGACATTATTGCTCTGATTTTTTTTTTTTTGTGTTCAGTCATTTGACTGGTTTGATGCGGCTCTCCAAGATTCCCTATCTAGTGCTAGTCGTTTCATTTCAGTATACCCTCTACATCCTACATCCCTAACAATTTGTTTTACATATTCCAAACGTGGTCTGCCTACACAATTTTTTCCTTCTACCTGTCCTTCCAATATTAAAGCGACTATTCCAGGATGCCTTAGTATGTGGCCTATAAGTTTGTCTCTTCTTTTAACTATATGTCTCCAAATGATTCTTTCTTCATCTATTTGCCGCAATACCTCTTCATTTGTCACTTTATCCACCCGTCTGATTTTTAACATTCTCTTATAGCAGCACATTTCAAAAGCTTCTAATCTTTTCTTCTCAGATACTCCGACCGTCCAAGTTTCACTTCCATATAAAGCAACACTCCAAACATACACTTTCAAAAATCTTTTCCTGACATTTAAATTAATTTTTGATGTAAACAAATTATATTTCTTACTGAAGGCTCGTTTAGCTTGTGCTATTCGGCATTTTATATCGCTCCTGCTTCGTCCATCTTTAGTAATTCTACTTCCCAAATAACAAAATTCTTCTACCTCCGTAATCTTTTCTCCTCCTATTTCCACATTCAGTGGTCCATCTTTGTTATTTCTACTACATTTCATTACTTTTGTTTTGTTCTTGTTTATTTTCTTGCGATAGTTCTTGCGTAGGACTTCATCTATGCCGTTCATTGTTTCTTCTAAATCCTTTTTACTCTCGGCTAGAATTACTATATCATCAGCAAATCGTAGCATCTTTATCTTTTCACGGTGTACTGTTACTCCGAATCTAAATTGTTCTTTAACATCATTAACTGCTAGTTCCATGTAAAGATTAAAAAGTAACGGAGATACGGAACATCCTTGTCGGACTCGCTTTCTTATTACGGCTTCTTTTTTATGTTCTTCAATTGTTACTGTTGCTGTTTGGTTCCTGTACATATTAGGAATTGTTCTTCTATCTCTGTATTTGAACCCTAATTTTTAAAAAAATGCTGAACATTTTATTCCAGTTTACGTTATCGAATGCCTTTTCTAGGTCTATAAACGCCAAGTATGTTGGTTTGTTTTTCTTTAATCTTCCTTCTACTATTAATCTGAGGCCTAAAATTGCTTCCCTTGTCCCTATACTTTTCCTGAAACCAAATTGGTCTTCTCCTAACACTTCTTCCACTTTCCTCTCAATTCTTCTGTATAGAATTCTAGCTCTGATTATAACTTAATATTTTAATCTTGTTAGAACACGGATGAGGTACATAATAGTTACGTGATATACAGAGTGTCCCAAGAAGAAACTTTCAGAACATATTCTACGCGTGATAATAATGAAAAAGGTTCATATAAACATATGTCTGGAAACGCTATTTTCGAGTTACAACTAGTGAAAGATTTCGGCAAGATTTCAGCCCCCTCTAATAAAAAAAACCCTACTGTAATTTTTGGGACCCAAATTAAGGAGTAAATTTGGGGGTTTCTTATGTAATTTGAGCTGAGAAAAAGAGAAAACAGGTTCCACAATTGTAACTTCAAAAGTTTTCATGATATCCAACGTAAAAGACAAAATTGTGTGTCGAAAAATAATTTTTTTTCTTTTGAGGCTTGTAGTATAATAGCTTTGTTAAATTACTAATAAATGCGGAAGCTTTAGTAGTAAAACTTGTAGAGAATTTAATTCTGAGAAAATTAATGTAAGTACAGCCAATAAAGTGATAAAAACCTTTAAAAATAGGTTTTTTATTGAAGCAAAACAGATGAAAAATAGAAAGAATATCGTATTCTTTCTGTACCTAATAAACATTCTTTTTAAATCATTCTCGTTTTATCCTAAACGAATATTATTATTCATTATTTTATTATTAAAGATAATAATAATTTTTCGCAAATGTATTAATAATACATTTAATAATAATTTCGTGTATATAAAATTTCCTTTAAAAGGTAACAATACATGTATTAAAAATCTTTTTATTATGTATTTTTTATTTATTTGTGTGTGTGTGTGTGTGTATATATGCGCGCGCGTGTATACATATATATATATATATATATATATATATATATATATATATATATATACACACACACACACACACAAATAATATAAATTATTGATAAAAGGCTTTTTTTTGTTTTCCCCCTTGTTAATACGTAATGGACGTGTCTGAATATTATGGAGAAGGTACACGAATACTATTATCCCTAAGGATAATCCTTTATACAATCGAAACATCTAGTCTGAAAATCGACAGTAGGGAATATACAAGATTCAATAGGGAATAAAATATTAAAAATTAACAAATCAAGCTACACATATCATATTAGAATTAACTTTCTGATTAAAAACTGAAATAAATATTTAAAAAATAATTAAAATTTGGTATTAAAATAGGAATTATGAGTCCTGAATTTACTGGATAGGTAAACATTGGAAAAGAATAACGTTCCCCACCCGCAAAAATTATTAAAACGTTGATACGACCGTCTTTGAAAGCCCTCTTTCAACGAGTATGTTTACACTAATGATAAGCTTGTTCATAAACAATTTTTAACGTTTGAAGTATTTCTAATGAACTTTAACCACGATTCACACATAGTATTAATGGTGTAAAATTTTTTCAAACCAGATTTGAATTTTTTTGCAACCAGACACTGAAAAAAAAAACAAACGAAAACAATGGTATAAATCTAACTCCCAGAATATAACTGAGAAGGATCTTTTTGTTATGTGAGATCCCAAACTGAGTCACCTGAACAAGTAATCTCCCACATTAACTTAAATGAGAGAAGATATTTCCATCTGATTAGTTTTTGAATACTCTTCCGGATATATAAATAAATAGATTAACAATTAAATAAAGGTCAATTTGAGAATCCCTATTTTTTTTTCGTTATTGTCTCTTTGGACCGCGTTGAACTTTTTGCACAACAGATGTCTTCCGTCTATTTTCCTAGTACAATTTCATTTCGTCTCGTTTAACTTGTTTTTGTTCATCAGTCCACTGCCTCCCAGTTCTAGTCTTATCTGTAAGTTTCCGGAAAATGTGTTTATTAATTTTATCTCTAAACTCAGTTCTGTTACACTCATAGCCTTCGTCCGGTTGTAGTTCGCTGAGGTCCTTCTAAACTTCGACTACCCGATCCGTAGTCCCTTTCATATTTGTTCAAAAACTAAAGACGCGCTTCGTTAACCTATCATCCGACATCCTGAGTATATGACCGTAGAACTTGACCCTTCGTTTTCTCATCGTCGATGTCAGCGGTTCGTTGTTCCCTTTATAAATTTCTTCGTTACTTCTTAGTCTGTAAGATCCGTCTTCTAGTTTTCTTGGTCCCAATATTTTCCTCAAGATTCTTCTTTCACGTATTTCCATTTCCTTCAGTTCATTCTTTTTCCTGAGTATCAAACATTCTGATGCGTAGAGTGCTTCTGGTTTGAGCACGGTAGTGTAGTGTCTTATTTTTGATCCGTATGATATACTTTTTTTGTCGTAGATATTCTTTGTTATCCCGTATGCTCTTTCTAATTTCCTGATCCTTTCCGTGTTAGCTGCCTCATCGAGTCCATTAGTTTGAATAATTTCTCCAAGATATTTGAAACGATCGATTCTCCTGATATTCCCTCCTTTTGTTTTTATTTCTTTCTCCTTGGGATGTCGGTATTCCATGTATTCCGTCTTCTCGTAAGATATCTGTAGTCCTGTCCTTATGGCTATTTCCTCTAGTAACTCTATCGATTCTCTAGCCTCTTCAACATTTTTTGTAACTAAAAATTACAAAATTATATATATAAAATCCCTATTTTATATATATAATTTTTTTTTTTTTAGAAATTGTTAAGAAATGTATTTGGTATTTTGAAACAAAATAATATATGTAAATTAATTGGTAAACAAAATAACACAAAAACCGTTAATAATTTCCTTAATCTGAAACCTAAAAGTATATGTCCATTTCAATTGTTAAAAACAATCTTCAGCAAACACTAAGGAAGTAATTAATATATACAATTACTAATTATTATTAAATTAATAGTAACAATAATAATAATAATAAAAAAGTCTATTAAATAAAAATTTATCAAAAGAAAGCTAGAGATAGGATGACTCTTAAACCAATCAAATATCACCTTTCGTAAACAAAATTTAAGGGAGGGGATAACTCCTCCTTATCATAAAACCTTATAATTATTACTTCTTATAACAATCTCACAATTGAAAAAATACACAAAATGGTTTTTAATAAATTTAAAACTCTAAATTAGTTTCTTAACATTTATCACTTATTTTTTTCTTTAACCTCCGGGACTACCGTTATGTATTACTTCAGCGGATGAGAGGAATGACAAATTTAGCGTGTGAAAATGCCATGTCTGACCGGGATTCGAACCCGGGATCTCCGGATGAACGGCCGAAACCTACCACTCGGGCTACGGAGACCGGCAACATTTATCACTAAAGAAGATTCTGTATCACTACTGATAAAAGTAAATTCTCCAACTATCTTATTCATATTATTTTCGAATATCTTTTTATTTACGATTTTCAAAGCTAATAATCTAATTTTGTTATCAGTTTCCCGTAAATTTTGAGATGTAACCAATTTTTATGGTTTACGAGATTAAATAATACATTGCGTAAAATAATTTATAAATTAAATAAAAATTGTACGTTTAATTAATTAGTTAATAAAAGGTACTTTTACTTTTTAAAATTTTATTCAAATTGTATAATACTAATACTATGTGTTGCATATAGAATAGAAGTATAGACGATTACTGAAGGACAGCCGATGTGAGAAAAATACGAATAAGACAAAAGGGAAAAATTCCTTGTATTTTTTAAAGAGAGAAAGAACGGGGAAGGTAAAGTAAAGGGAAATTTCCATTCAAACATTGTGTATTTCCATTCAAACTAGAGAATTATACGGCCTCTATGTGCACATTTTGAGGTGGAAAAAGGGGAGGTGAGTAATCGTTGTGAGTGAGAGAAAGAGGTGGAAAAGGAAAGAAAGAGATAGAATGAACGAGAGTGATGTGCAGTAATGTAAAATAAGGAGGAGTTGAGAGGGGTGAGATGAAAGTAGGTGAATGAGGCGCAAGCTCCTCCCACACCAAAATCGATCCATCTTCCTCCTTCTTTACTGTACCACTGCCATCATATCTCTCACTCGATCCCTCTCAGTTTCTCTTGACTGCACCGTTAAAGCTCCTTTCATTTTTAATGCTTCATTTACATCCTACAGAATATCATCATTTTCTTATTTCACATCATCATCATCGTTTTATTCTTCTTCCTCGTGCCGTTGTATTATATATTAGCAGTGAAAAACATATATAACATTACCTACGCATTTTATAATTTCTATTCACAATTCATAAAATTTAATAAAAGAAAAAATGAAAACGAATATGTAGTGATATACAAAAGAAAAAAAATTAAGCATTTCCTATTCACAAAGTAATGAACAGAAAACCAATCAAATACTATATTATTATTATTATAATTATTAGAAAACTTAAAAAAAATCTTTAAAAAATCTTATATTTTTTTAAATATTCTATTTAATCATAAAGCTAAGCAATGATTTAAATAAAAAAAGCAAAAACTAATTTTTTTAGTATTAAAAAAATATTTAAGGAAACTCTGATATGTATTTCATACCAAAATTGGGAAAAAAAAACTGGCAAAGTACTGCATGACTTTCCGGATTCTTAATACTAAAAATTAAGAGTTAGAACAAAAAAAAACAACAATTTTTTAGAGGGGTAATAAATTTAAAAAAAGCTTTTTTTAAAAAAAAAATCATGTATAGGTTTATGGTTAAGAAATTTGCTTAAGTAAAGTTTTCTCTAAATCTAACACCCCTCTTCAATAAAGGTTAAAATAATAAAAAGAAGATTTTCAAAATATTTTCCTACATTTAAGTTCGGGGTCTCTATTTAAAAAAAAAAAGTAGTAAATATTTCTTGTATGTCTATTTATGAAGTATAAACTTTTCAAAGAATTTTTGAAAAATATTAAAATTGGGGTGAGAAAAAAACAATTATTTCAATTTTAAAAGGAAGGATTGATTTTTTAAAACAAAATATTATTGGTTTATTTATGTAAAACTGTAGTTAAAAAATTTACATAAATACATTTTCTCTAAAATGCCTCTGAAAAAAATTGAAATTGCCTTCCTTTATCGCGGTATCCCCTATCGTAACGAATTTTGAAAAAAAGGTAGTATGATCGATGCCCCACATATAGAAATATTTGAGTAAAATTTGAAGAAACGTTTTTTTGGTGTAGATCAACTAATTGAACCTTAAGTCGTAATTATTAATTAGATTTCAATAGAATACCTCATTCTGTTTTATATATTTATAAAACATATAAAAGAATAGAATGACAGAAGGAAGATTAAGCCTTTTCAAACGGATTTTTATGTCGTAGGCGAATTGAAAAATCAGGCTTATTTCAATGCGCCCGGCTAGTCGAAAAATGAAATATATTTGCATTATTGCTTATTGTTCTAACTATAAATTATAAATATAATCTAACTAAACTTAACCTCGCTTCGTTGGCTAACCTAACCAGCGAGCGAAGGTTAGGTTTGGTTAGATTATTTATAATTTTCAGTTAGGCGGGCGCATTGCAATAAGCCTGATTTTTCAGTTCGCCTACAACATTTTTATTGGAATTGTACAACCCGGCGAATATGCCTAGAAAACCTATGTTATAAGGAAAAGTGTGGTTATCATATAAAAAATTTGGATCGGATATTTTTGCAAATCTTTACGACTTAAGGTTCAATTGGAGGGACAGATAGAAGGGAAAAATTGTGTAGGCAAGCCACGTTTGGAATATGTAAAACAAATTGTTAGGGATGTAGGATGTAGGGGGTATACCGAAATGAAACGACTAGCACTAGATAGGAAATCTTGGAGAGCTGCATCAAACCAGTCAAATGACTGAAGACAAAAAATAATTTAATTCGATGGTTCTAACTAAAGCGCGCGCATGCTCCATATTTCATTCGCGCGGGTGTGGTGATACTAGCGGCCATTTTAAATACTTTTTTACACTTTAAATATTATTCATTTAATGAATTTTTCCGCTCACCTTTGACGTTACAACATAGAAGACGACTACAGCACTGTACGTCAGTGATACACTAGCGCTCCTAGCAGTGAGAGGGTAGTACTAATGTCACACCTAACCTACTTAGCCACTTGTTTATTTTTAAAAAAATTTGGACTGGGGGTGCGATTTTACGAAAATGTTTTTTAAAAATATTATTATTTAATTGTTAAAAAATTTGCCTAAGAAAAATAAGACTAATTTGATGAAATCTCGAGATACTGAGGGTGCCCTTGTTGTACAGCCTCCCGTTGAACTTTTAAGTTGAAACTTTAATGGTATCAATGTCCCATATTTAAAAGTAATCTGACAAAGTTCGGTGAAGCAGTTCTAGAGTTCTAAAATGATTTAGAGGGCTACACCCTGAACACACACACATACACAAACATACATACATACGAAAATCTGGAAAATTTCCATTCGGTTTTTTTTGGTTTCTTAGTTGTCAAAACGTAAGAATCCGGTGAAAACCGCAAATAATTGGACCGATTACCATACTTTATCTTCTATATCTATAGCTCTGTTATAGCAATCAGTGGAAAAAAATAACTTTTCTCATAAATTCAAATGTCGCGAAATACAAAATCTGTTAGCATTTTAATATTTTCTAGAATAGAATATTATTAAGAATAATTCTCCCAACTGTTATAATAATAAAATATGATAAATAAATGTTGAAATTGGCATGGAAGTTGAAATTAACTAAAACTTTTTATATCGATAAATAAAAATGGTGAAACATAATAATGTTTATGAGCTGCTGTGAAATTAAAGCAATTTGAAGATATAATAAAAGCCAAAAACGAGAACGAGATGAATATTTCAGTACACTAATTCTTTAGGAGTTTTCTTATAAAAGGATGTGACGTGACGTACAACGTTCCAAGTAGTGAATTAATTAACACGGATTGCTCAAATTCTTTGAATAAAAAATATTTTTATAAAATACATTTAATTAGATTAATCATTAGTCAAGAGAGCATACAGTAATATTTTAAAATCAATATTTTTATTACCTAGTGACCTAAATAGATCTGTCAGATTTTAAAAAAAAGATAAATTAATGCTACAAATTTTAACGGACCATTAGGAAACGAATTTAAAGCGGGATAGGCGATATTGATTATATCGCACAATTAATTATAGAATCAAATACATTATCTAATTAAATTTTTAACAGTTATAATGCTACTGAAAAAATGTTTTTAATTAATAATTTTAATTTCATGGAAATAAATTTTTTTCTCAAAGCTTATAGTTTTCGGTCGCATGTGGGATTGGGGACTGAAAATAATTTTTTTTTTACGGTACTACGAAAATACTATTCACTTAAGAAGTTTTCTTATATGTAAATATATGCCTATGTATAAAATTTTGTGGCACGAAAATTTCCAAAAATATTAAATCAATTTCACTGAACTTTAGATATGCTGTAGTAATATATCTGAAGTTGTGCATATGAAAATTTTATGAAGATTAATGGAATCGTTCCTGAGTTACGCTCAATTTTTTAGTGAACACCCCAAATGAAAAAAAAAGCTTTTGCGCAGTTCTACACAAGAAGATTTCTTGTTTCTGATCTCCTCACTATTTTTAGTCAGAAAATCCCTGATTTTCAAAGTACAACGCACTTCATACGTTCGATTTACGAGTTGAACCCTACACACAAATATCAATCAAGTTTCAACTTGCGACTCAATGCATAAAGGCGTATAAAAAATACGCTACTACACAGTCAACATAACCTCAATTTGTGGTTGATCGAAAATAGACAACATAACCTCAATTTGA
The DNA here is from genome assembly GCF_047948215.1 of Lycorma delicatula. Taxonomy (NCBI): domain Eukaryota; kingdom Metazoa; phylum Arthropoda; class Insecta; order Hemiptera; family Fulgoridae; genus Lycorma; species Lycorma delicatula. The sequence goes on from NC_134465.1 coordinate 30,331,762, forward strand.
GGTATTTTTTTGGACGCAGATCGGGGTAAGGAATCAAACTTTTTTACGTTTTGAAGTATAAGCATTCCGAAAATACCATTCATGTATTACCATTTTGTAACTAAAAAATCTCCAAAACTACTAAATTTATTTCCCTGAAGTTGATATATGCTGTAATAGTGTATCTGAAATTATACATGTGAAAATTTGATAAATATTAGTCTAGTCGTTCTTGAGTTACACACAATTTAAGGTCCACAACCACAAATGGAGGTTATGTTGACTGTGTAGTTGCGTATTTTTCATACGCGTTTATGGATTGAGTCACATTGGTGAGTAAGTTGAAACTTGATATTGTGTGTAGGATCTACTCGTTAATCGAACGTATGGAGAGCGTTGTACTTTGAAAACCAGTGATTTTCTGACTAAAAATAGTGAGGACATCACAAACAAGAAGTCTTCTTGTGTAGAACTGCGCAAGAGCTTTTTTTTTCATTTGGGGTGTTCACTGCAATTCAATAAATTTTATATTATCTTTTTTTTATCTAAAAAGAATAATGCCGTTATACAGAATGTTCTTTTCTTTCTTTTTCTCTCTAGCCTCCAGGAATTACCATTCAGGTATTACTTCAGAGAATTATATCTATGATTGTAAATGAAGTGTAAGTCTTGTACATTCTCAGTTCGACCATTACTGAGATGTGTGGTTAATTGAACATAACCACCAAAGAAAACCGGTATCCACGATCTAGTATTCAAATCCGTGTAAAAATAACTGGGTTTACTAGGAATTGAACGCTGGAACTCTCGACTTCCAAATCAGCTGATATGGGAAGACGCGTTAACCACTAGACCAACCCGGTGGGTTTATACAGAATGTTCTGGGACGTATTAGCCGAACTACAGGAACTGATTCAGGACACCAAAATGAACACAAAACTTCATATCGACATAAGTTCTACTTTGCTTTGTTTTCCTTCTGGACGCCATTTTTTGATTTTCAAAAAAAAATTATTTCTCAGGAACGGGTAAACCTATCGTAATTAAATTTGGAAAATCTAAGACTAGTGTCTTGTTCTATAAAATAAAAAATTTTGTAAATTTCACCTTCAAAGATTTCAAAATGGCGGCCATCTTAATTTTTTAATTTTCAATATTTTTGGAATTATTTATTTGATCAAATTTTTACTTTAACAAAATTTATTAAGTATTTGATTTTAAATAGAATGACACATTATTGGTAAAAATCTTTGAACAAACAATCGAGTTACTGAAGACAATTAATCCGGCAGTACGCATGCATACCGTAATGCAAAGTGATAATTTTTAATAATAAATGTTCTGCCCAAAGGCAGGTTTTGGCATGGCTGCCCTCCATTCTGTTCGATTCTGTGCCATCCGTTTCATTTTATAGTAAAATCTTCCCTTTTTATAGTATCTTCCCTTTTATCTTCCCGTTTCATTTTATAGTAAAATCTTCCCTTTTTATATTGTCTCACTTTCATTCATCTCCGACCTCTTGGTTTCCTCCCCGCCACAAATCCTTCCAATGCCGCCATAGGCAATCACGTGCCGTTAATTTCCGTTAGGTACGAGATGTAAAAAATAAGAAACATTTCCATTCTCCCACTTTTTCGCATCATTCTCAAACTGGCGTCCAAATTTGGTGAAAACAGTTTTTTTCGTTTTAAAGAAAAACTAGACTAAAAAAAGATTTAAATAAAAGTAGAACTTTTTAAAACAAACATTTTAAGTCTTGCCTACTGTCAGTTGATTGGCACGTTGATGGGCGTGGTGAGCGAAGAGAGACTTCGATTCGTCGGTTGACAGACTAGCTGAGGACGCCAAGTCGAAGTCTATCTCCCCCCACCACGCGTATCAACGTGACGAATGGAATAAGTATTTTACGGGGTCCAACATAATTTACCTTACAGTGAAGAAAACGAAATCGATCGCTGCAGAATAATTTTTAAATTAAAATACAAGTACTCGAGTACAACGTGAGCAAACTTCAGACCTTAATATTGTACAAATGAAGTCGTAGAAATTTTTTGAAAAAAAATTAATTATCTTGACTCCAGTAGGTCGTAGATCAAAAAATATTATTTTTTTAAATTCGTTCGTTGAAATACGGCAGCTATAGAATCGCAATAATGCCATTTTAATCGAATTCCAACTTTTAAAAATAATTGAAGTATTTCGGGCCGTAAAAAAAGTGAATGTTTTGTTCGATTTTTCCCATATTTGCAATTTATTTTCAATACGAGCACTTTTTATTTGCACAGGTTAGTACAACTCTTAACGAAAATTTTAAGCCCCAGATGGGCCACGAGGTGCATTACAGTATGAGTTATTCGGATTTTATAAAAACTTCTGTTTTCGAAAAATTCGATTTTTTCAAAAACTATTGAATATTCTACAAAAATCAAAAAAATACTTATTTTACTTGCCAAGAACTAAATATTATGGAAGTGTCGTCAAAATATATTTTTTTCATTTTAAAGATATTAATAATTGAAGAAAACTTTATTTTTAGCGGATTTTTTGCAAGAACTATTTTATTTATTAATCAATTGACATTGGGTAGGGCTTAAAATTTTTGTTTTAAAATGTTCTACAACTTTTATTTAAATCTTTTTTTTTGTAACATGTCTACTGTTTCTTTAAAACTAAAAAAAAAAAAACTGTTTTTCGCCAACTTTGAACCCTATTTTGAAAATGATGCGGAAAATGAGAGGGTCGAAAAGTAGTTCATTCAATTCTACGGAATATTTCCTATTTTTTACATGTCTTACCTAAAAAAGTTATTTTGACCAAAAAAAACGAGGTACTTTCGACAATTTAAACGGGTTAAAACCTCTACTTTGTGTTTATATGCGCCCCGGTAACTGGTTCTCGAAAGTTAACCAAGTCTTTAACAGTTTGATGTATAAACTAATACCTTGTAGTTAGATATATCATCGTAACTCCGCCAACAATCAGAAATTATGTTCGTCATAGGTCTAATACAACTCGTTTATAACACTTAGTAACGTGTTTTTAGTTTGATCGGGGACCGCATGTACGAAAAATTCTTTTCTTTTTCTACAAAATATCCTCTCCTGTGGATAAATCAATCCCACATTGAATTTTCGACTTAAAAAAAAGATATTCATCTGTTTCCATGTTCCAACTATTCCCGTCTATTGGGTTACCAAGTAAAATGTCTGCACACACTTCCCTTATAAATTTTTTTAAATTTTTTCCAATCAGTTCCAGCGGTATTGGCCACATTAAATTCTTCGTTACAAAAATTCTGGTATATTTCTTACTCTATACGTATAGGAAATAAACAACAACTTTCAGTTTTATTTTGTTGTATTGCTGCCACATACCGCTTCTTAAACGATCAGAATTGTAACAACTAACATTTTCTAATAACATTTATCTTTGCTGTCACTTAAGAAACATTTCACGATCCTGTACGAAAAAATCCTAGGGTTATCTAAAATTTCGTTAGCTTGTAAAATATAAACAGAATGTTGTTTATTATTGGAAACCTCGCGGATTAATTAAATCAAACCCATGCTGAATGAAAATAATGAACAGTGAGTGATATGCAGAGCAAATATACGCAGTACACGATTGAGATAATTTACGGCACTGATTAATATACATCCAGCGATATAACTATGATAAATCAAACATTAGCAATTTAATATTATTTTTTACTTTAATTCATAAATAGTTTACATAAAATATTAGAAATTCTGAAAATGAAAATCAAGATGTTTCCGCTTTGGAAATAAAACCCCTCCATTTTCTAAAGCATTGTTCATTTATTTACTTAACCTGATTTTATGGTATTTTGTAATACCACACTAGAAAAGGCTACGTCTTTTCGATTCTGTTTTTTTTTTTTAGTTATTATCTTTAACTGTCATAAGTTTTTGCTCCATTCCATACAGTTGTTTTCTCTTATTCCTAAATCTGTGTTTGATAGTGTGGTCTTAAAAGCTGCAGTTCCATGCGCTGTCTTTTTAGTGATAATTGAATTAATTTCAGAAGCAGTTAGCAGAAGCAACTAATCCTACCAGTAGTTTAAGTTTAAATAATAAGCAAATTAGCTGATTTGGGAAGACGCGTTCACCACTAGACCAACCCTCTGGGTTAATTGTTCATACTTGGAATCAGTTGATGTGACCCATTCTTTTTGGTAATTTTTTGGTGGAATCCAACCTATCCTGATGATAGTGTAAACTCATCTAAGTGTTCTGTTTTATGTAAGTGATTTTTATATAATTTTTTGATTGTTTTCCGAGTAAGCTCACAGTTCTGGTATCTCTTATAAGACATATAACGTACTGATATTAAGGATAAATATATTTATTCTTAATATAATCTTTTATTTGTTCTCTATTAGCTTTACTTTTATATGAAATAAAAAATAAATAAATAATTTTTATCTTGAGGAGGCAAAAAGAAGATTATTAGTATTTTTTTTAAATTTATAACTGTAACTAACAGTTTGATTTATGATAAATGTAAGTTTTACTGAAACGATTTTTATTGCTTACGTTTAATTGTTTACGATTTTTCCTGATTGCTTCGTAATATAATGAATATACTTCAATGCTTTTGTGTTGGAGGAGCAAATTAGGTAGTGTGGGAACAACCAATATGATTAAGTTTTGTAGTGGGGGTATAGGCGGAAATTATAGTGGGATATCCTATCAATTGTAGCGGTATATGAACAAATAGCGGTATATGTACAAATTGTCATTGGTTGATTTTTTAGCGGTTCCTACCATTGGGTAGCTAATACCTCATACTTGAAAAAGTTTAATATGATAATCGAAACATTCTCAGCTTAATTATGTTTTAATTATTTTATTAATATATTACTAGTAACCTTACAAAATAAAAAAAATAATGTTAAAATGTACGAATTTATTGTCTGCGTATAATTCGTTAAATTTTTGTTTATTGTCTAAAGTGCTCATTAATTTTGTAAGAATTACAATTTATTATAATTTTTTTAATAATTTACAAAAGAAAAGAAGATTTTTTTTTTTTGTAGATATGATACCCGTCTACTGTTCAAAAATATAAAGAAAATATTCGCGATTAGTATGTCATTTATTTTTATATAATTTTACTTAATTTAGTAATTTTAGGGTAGGGCAGAAATTTAAATTTATAAAATGGATAAATTACGGAATGTATGATACGGTAATTATATTGAGAGTAAAAAATTAGCTGTCAACAAAACTGAAAAAAAGTCACGAATTTTTCAATAGAAAAAAAAATATTCACAAGAAATTACCTGATTTATGGTTGATTTCCTTGAGTAAAGTAAAAGATAGTTCTATTAAAAAAATAAATACATCTAATTTATAATAATAAATTTAATGTAATTTTGCATTCGTACAGATGAAGATTAAAAATTTAAATTATCTAAGCTTTTACATTTAATTTATTCATTAAAATGCATAACTAGTTGAGTTTATTTAATGAATTTTCTTCATCAAAATTTACTTTATAAATTATGAAAATTTTCCGTAACGTTTTATGTAAAATATTCGTATTAAAATAATGCGTTTGTTTTTCACATTTTTTTGTTTTATAATCTCTTATTTCAGTTTTAAAATCAGTGTATTTAATATTCATAAATTTATATTACCGTTATTATAAAATTATTCTTCGTAATAATATAAAATGTGTTTATAATGAGTAAATAAAATGTTGAAAATTTATCTGATCATTTTAATACGTAATATTTGGAATATAATTAATATATAATCTAAATAAATAACTAAATTTATATATTTTTTTTTGACATTAAAATTTAATGAATAATAAATAATGATTTTTTTTTCAGCTTTTATTTACACCTTTTACGTTTTTTTAAATTTCACTTTCTACATCCTTGTACGAAGTAAAGGAAGTATTATGATCGCGAAAAATTTCGGTTTCCAGATTTTAACGGAAATATCCATTTTAACCATCCTTGAATCCATTTTGACTAGTTTTGCCTTGACCTATGTACGTAGATACGTATGTATCTCGCATACCTCAAAAATGATTAGCCGTAGGGTGTTGAAATTTTGAATTTACGACTGGTGTAACATCTGGTTATGCACCTTCCCTTTTAAATGCAATGGACTGGACCAAAAATGTCCATGCAGTAATAAGCCCTCATTAAGAGTGTTCAGCGATATATCATAAGTGATTTTTATTTTCATTAGTTTCAGAATTGTAGTGAAATAAAATTTTAATTAATAAATATTTTGATCTTACAAGGGGAAGACACATTGGTTCGATCCGAATTCATATACATTTAAAAAAAATTTTTTTTTAAATTTAAATATATTGAATTTACCTCTGATTGTAAAAAGGTTTTTATAACAAATAATAATTCAATAATAATTTTTTTTTTAATATGAAAAATGAATTAGAAGTATTAGTGAAATAAAATTTTATATACTTTTCATTTTAATTAAAAAATGATTGACCCTTCTACCTAAATAATATTTCTTCCACATAAATCTACTATAACCTTTACTCACTTCTGTTTGAGCACTTGCATTAAAACGCTAAATACCTTTAACTAAATGTAGCAAGGTTATTCAACTCTGGGTTCATTTACTATATGAGAGGTATTTCAGTAATAGAGTAAAGTGGCATCATGTGACAGACGTTACAGAGTACAGTAACATTGTTAAGTTATGTTAACAGGAGCTATATTTCATGTGCAACAACAGTAAATGGTAAAGGATCAAGTTACAGGTTTCCTCCACCATTTCATACAACCTTTTATCGTACCCATTAGAGAACTTATGCAATCAGTAAATGTTGTAATTAATTCATAACGAAATAAGTTATATTGACTTTTCTTCAAGTTTTACCCTTATACTTCAGCTACAGTTAACTTTTATTTGTCCTTATTCTTAGAGAAAAGGATAAAAATATTCCTGGATAAATATTTTATATTCCTGTAAATAATCTTTTGGAGTTCCTTCAAAATATTCAGAACGTTTTTTTCAAGGTGTAATAATGGATTTTTAAATCGTTATTCGCGCCCTTAAACGGACTGATTTCTAGAAAAATTAAAAATGTGAGTGGGTTATCCTTGCTAAAAAGAGTTTGTTAGTAGTTCTAAAAAAAAAAAAAAAAAAAAAAAAAAGGTAGTAATATTCACCTTTACTAAACCAAATGACTAACATAAATTATTTTATTTTGAAAAAACTATCGAGTTATTGCAGACATTTAACTCGGCAGTACGCTTGCGCAGCGTAATACGAGTAAAGCTAATAAATTTGTTCCTGTTTTTATTTCCTCCATTAAATATAACAAAAATTATTAATAAATAAAAAAAAAAAAATTAATAAAAAGCAAAGAGATTTATATTAGGTGATCATAGATCTGGAGAAGGCATTTGACAGGGTGGAATGGGATAAATTTTTGAAGATCTTAAAAGAAAAAGGAGTTGCTTGGTGGGAAAGGAGATTAATAAGAAATTTGTACTTGTCACAGAAGGTAAAAATAAAGATTGGGAATGAGTTATCGGAGGAAAGCAGACTTGGGAGAGGAATGCGGCAGGGATGTTGCATGTCACCGATTCTGTTCAACTGTTACCTGGAAGCGATAATTGAAAAGAGTCTAACTGGTAATAAGGATTTAAATATTGGAGGAAGGAGGATAGAGTGGGTTAGGTTCGCTGATGACATGGCAGTGTTGGCACAGACTGAATAAATGATGAATGAAATGTTGAGAAGAATAAATCAACTCACCTGCGAGGTGTATGGGATTAAGGTAAATACAAAGAAGACAAAAAGCATGATAATTAGCAAATCAACCAAAAGGGCAACGATTAGGATTGGGGGAAATAAAGTTGAGCAAGTGGCATCCTTCATTTACCTGGGATGCATCATTAAGGAAGATATGAAGTGTGATCAGGAAGTTAAAGTACGAATTGCTAGGGCAAAGGAAGCATTCAGCAAAATGAGGAGAGTGCTATGTAGCAAACTAGATCTGCGACTAAGGAAAAAACTTGCGAAATATTTTGTGTGGAGAGTGGCCCTTTATGGAGCAGAGTCATGGACTATTAGGAAGGGAGAAGAGGGAAAATTGGAGGCCTTTGAAACGTGGGTTTGGAGGAGGATGGAAAAGATCAGCTGGATGGAGAGAGTTTGGAATGAGGAGGTGCTTCATAGAGTGGGAGAAGAGAGGGCGATTATTGAAATAATAAAAAGAAGAAAATGCAGTTGGTTGGGACATTGGCTGAGACGTGATTACCTATGACATTGATTGGCGGATATTATTTCTACAGATATGTTGAGAATGAAGATACGATAAAATAGAAAGGAATAGAGAAGTGTTTTAAATCAGCAAAATACCAAATTATACACAAATTTAAACCACCCCATTTTAATTGTATAAACTCAAAATTTAATGTATATCAAAGAGAAATAAACTACAGAATTCAAGTAAAATTTCATTAGTTTGTTTCAATCTTGTCTACATCATAAACGTAAAATATTTATAGTTTTTCTTATGTCGTTAAACATATACTGTAGATACACATATATATTTAATATGTAATAGGTAAGTGTGAGTGTATGAGCGTGTGTTTGCAAAAGCGAATGTAATACGCTTCTCTCACTCTTAGCAGGTGTTCTGAAAATTGCAAAATTAAGTTCAGATGACGACGGGGGTTCAGACCTTTATAATGAAATGAAATCAAGGAAGCAAAGAGGTTCTACGTATAAGTAGAGTAACGTAACGTTATTTGGTTAAACTGTACTCCCTTGTGTATATACCTTTATATCTATACCAATTTATACATCCCCTTTCATTTATCAATCAATTTTCCCTTCCTCAATATACGTACGAATATATGTTATATAATCACAAACATCAGATGCACGTTACAAGTACAGATAAGATCGATAAATTATATCAGAACTTCCACATATAATGTTTCTTTTTAAATCCTTAAACGAATAAAAACTTCTTAGCAGATGTAGTATATTAAATCGTATAAAGGAATAAAAAAAAAAAAACAGAAATAATTGAGGATTTTATGTTAGTACAGTAGCTGTCCCGTAACGGTGAGCTTTTTTTTTTTTTTTTTTTTTTTTTATTTAACCTCCGGATCCACCGTTAGGCATTCTTCAGAGGATGAAGCTGAATGATTTGTAGCGTGTGTGAAAATGCCATGCCTGACCGGGATTCGAACCCGGGACCTCCGGATGAAAGGCCGAGACGCTGCCACGGAGACCGGCCGTAACGGTGAGCTAGGATGATCAGCTCGCACGCAACTGGTATACTATTGTTCTCTGAAACATTGGCACACCATGATTAGTTATCTCTTAGTACTATAAAAATGATGCAACTGTTGTTTACGAAGCAATGTATTTTTGTGTGTTTCAGTATTAAGAAAGTAACATCATGTCTCAAATACAAAACAATTATTTTTATTTTATTTTACTTTTGTTTCTATTTTGTTTTTCCATGTATATAAAGTTCAGTTCAATACCTGTAGAATAACTACACTGTGAACGTGAGGAAGCGATTGATAGATTATACAAACTGGTGTGTAATATTTACGAAAAAGGGGAAGTTCCGTCAGACTTTAAAAAGAGTGTTTTATAGTCATGATACCAAAGAAAGCAAAAGCAGATAAATGTGAAGAATACAGAACAATTAGCTTAACTAGGCTTTTGAGATTTTAGATCAAAATCTTAACTAGAAAACTGCACAGAATAATTGAGAGGAGAGTGGAAGAAGTGTTAAGAGAAGACCAATTTTGTTTCAGAAAAAGTATAGAGACAATGGAAGGAATTTTAGGGCTCAGATTAATAGTAGAACATACTTGGCATTTATAGACCTAGAAAAGGCATTCGATAACGTAGACTGGAATAAAATGTTCAGCATTTTAAAAAACTTAGGGTTCAAATACAGAGATAGAAGAACAATTTCTAACATGTACAGGAATCAAACAGCAACAGTAACAATTGAAGAACATAAGAAAGAAACCGTAATAAGAAAAGGAGTCCGACAAGGAGGTTCCCTATCCCCGTTTCCTTTTAATCTTTACATAGAACTAGCAGTTTATGATGTTAAAGAACAATATAGATCCGGAGTAACAATACAAGGTGAAAAGATAAAGATGCTACGATTTGCTGATGATATAGTAATTCTAGCTGAGAGTAAAAAATACTAAGAAGGAACCATGAACGGTATGGATGAAGTCCTACGCAAGAACTAACTCATGAAAATAAAGAAGAACAAAACGAAAATAATGAATTGTAGTAGAAATAACGAAGATGGACCACTGAATGTAAAAATAGGAAGAGATAAGATTATGGAACTAGAAGAATTTTGTTATTTGGGATGCAGAATTACTAAAGATGGACGAAGCAGGATCGAAATGAAATACCGAGTAGCACAGGTGAAACGAACCTTCAGTCAGAAATATAATTTATTACATCAAAAATTAATTTAAACATCAGGAAAAGATTTTTGAAAGTATATTTTGGAGCACAGCTTTATATGGAAGTGAAATTTGGACGATCGGAGTATCTGAGAAGAAAACATTAGAAGCTTTTGAAATGTGGTGCTATAAGAGAATGTTAAAATCAGTTGAGTGGATAAAGTGACAAATGATTAGGTGTTGCGGCAAATTGATGAAGAAAAAAGCACTTGGAAATATATAGTTAAAAGAAGAGACATACTTACAGGCCACATATTAAGACATCCAATATTGGAGGAACAGGTAGAAGGAAAAAATTGTGCAGGAAGGAAACGTTTGGAATATGTAAGAAATTGTTAGGGATTTAGTATGTAAGGAGTATACCGAAATGAAACGACTATCACTAGATAGGGAATCTTGGAGAGCTGCATCAAACCATTCAAATGACTGAAGACAAAACAAAAAAAAAGTTCAGTTCTGTGGTTCTGTCTTTTTACGTATGGTTATTTTGGCGTGTATCATGTTTATTGTTATATAGGCAATTAATCTACAATAACGATATTTTGTAAAAAAATTTCATCGTAGTTTACAGTTCATTCACGTTCGAATAGTTATGGCTGAATTTAAGTCTGTTGTGAAAAGTAAAAACTTCGAAGACAGGCATGTGAAACTGTAAACAACGTGTATGATTTCATAAAGAAAGGATTTTTAGCTATAGGAAAATTTAAAAAATGATCATTTTAAATAAAAATTGATTGAAATGGGTTGAAGAAAAATTAGTTTCTAACCTTTCACCTAAGTTTGTAATAGTTATTGACAATGCTCCGTCTCATAATACACTTCCTGAAAAACTTCCAGTGGCATCAAGGAAGAAATGAGACATAACTGTTGGGCTACAGGAATATCACATGCCATTTTTGTCTCAGATGCCTTAACCACAACTGTATGCACTAATTAAGTTGAACAAAAGTAAAAGAAAACGATATGGATTTGACGAATTTTTGGAAAGAAGTCGGCATCAAATTCTGCAACTTTCGCCTTACCATTCTGATTTAAATCCAATCGAGATGATGTCACAGGTAAAACGACATGATGTGAGCTACAACACAACGTTTAAGATGTTAAAAGTGCAAAAACTGTGTGAAGATAAAATGTATTCTATGCGTAACAAACACTGAAAACCATACTGTGAAAAGATTGAAAAAAATGAAGGTGAATATTGAGGCCAAAATCGTTAACAGATTCTCTGACAGAATCTTTCATTGTAGTGGCAGTGATAATAGTGACAATTTCACTGAAGATAGCGGTGACAGCGAGGAGAGCGTTCTAGCTAAGGAATTAAACGAATTATTAATTTTCCAATATGTAATTAAAATTACAGTAATAATCATCTATCGCAATATTTACCGTGTAATTAGTAACATATATTTTGTAATCCGTTATTACATTTTACAGTACAGAATTAGCTGACTGTATTTCATTTCAAAATTTCTGCATTCATTTGTTAAAAATAGAACATTATTTGGAAAGGGTATTACTAAGAACGCGGAAAATGTTTTTACGTTGGATAGTAATCGTCGCCACTCCAAGCTCGTTGTTACTTGGCGATGACTGTATAGATAGTTTTAAGAAGTAGGTGTGGCTTCCGTCAAAAGACATCAATACGGTTGTACAATGATAGGTGTTCAAATTAGAACCGTTCACGAACCAATTAGATAATAACAGCGATAATTTATTGTAGTAAATAAAAATGTTCATTTTGGTTTTTAATCTTTTAAAATGCTAAAATTGTAATATATCTTAAACAAATTTTCCATTATTAGAATTTTTTTTGTTGCAATTTTTATAACAAATAATTTAAAACTGATTTAAAGTAAGCAAATATAATAATGAGAATTTTTAACTTCTAAAAGTAAGAGGTTTTTATTGTTTTAAACATTAATTTTTTTGCGGTTAATCAAACTATGGCCATACAAATATCATTTCTGAGGTTCCTTTTACTTTTCTCTTACTATTCTTTTATTATTTCGCATATTTAGTCATTATCTTTCACGGCCATTTCACTTTCCTCAACGTTTCTAATTAAACTTCATGCATTTTTATCTGAAAAGCTTTCTATCTTTTATTTACTGTTCTTAGACCACTAGATACTGTAATTCTTTCTTCATTTGTTGAAGGTACCCATGGTTGCTATTTATTCCCAGAGTTTGATGAATATTTGTTTATGTAGTCTCTGTTCGTTCATTCTATATACACGGCCCGGGATTCCCAGTCTCCTTATTTTTATCGCTTTTTAAATAACTTCCATTTCTTCATACAATTCTTGGTTAGATTTCATTTTTTTAATTTTTTTTTAAATTTATATTTTTTTTCCTGGGGACTAGTATTGTTCTGTTCTCTTTATTTTTTTTAAACAGTTCCTGACTGGTAAGGTATAACGTTTCACTTTCGCATAGTAACACAGGTCTCATCACCGCGGCGTAATATCTGTTAATGTTTGGGAGTTGGCCCTTTTTTGAGAGCTTCGTTCTATTGTTGATATCTTTGGTCAAGAAACTTAATTTATCTAATTATTTACATTCCATCTAATAAAATTAATTTTCTAAATAATACTTTATCAAAGACGGAATAATTATCAATTTATCCTGATAAAATTACTTATCATATGTTTCAATTAAAAAAAAATGGTATTGAAATAATCAAAGTGATAAATACAATATGTATTAGAATGTTAGATGTACGCTTTTCAATTTTAATAATTTTTAACTGATATAGTAATTCTAGCCGAGAGTGAAAAGGATTTAGAAGAAACAATGAACGGCATAGATGAAGTCCTACGCAAGAACTATCGCATGAAAATAAACAAGGAAAAAACAAAAGTAATGAAATGTAGTAGAAATAACAAAGATGGACCACTGAATGTGAAAATAGGAGGAGAAAACATTATGGAGGTACAAGAATTTTGTTATTTGGGAAGTAGAATTACTAAAGATGGACGAAGCAGGAGAGATATAAAATGCCGAATAGCACAAGCGAAACGAGCCTTCAGTCAGAAATATAATTTGTTTACATCAAAAATTAATTTAAAGGTCAGGAAAAGATTTTGAAAGTATATATGTTTGGAGTGTCGCTTTATATGGAAGTGAAACTTGGACGATCGGAGTATCTGAGAAGAAAAGATTAGAAGCTTTTGATGTGGTGCTGTAGGAGAATGTTAAAAATCAGACGGATGGATAAAGTGACATATGAAGAGGTATTGCGGCAAATAGATGAAGAAAGAAGCATTTGGAAAAATATAGTTAAAAGAAGTGACAGACTTATAGGCCGCATACTAAGGCATCCTGGAATAGTCGCTTTAATATTGGAAGGACAGGTAAAAGGAAAAAATTGTGTAGGCAGGCCACGTTTGGAATATGTAAAACAAATTGTTAGGGATGTAGGATGTAGGGGGTATACCGAAATGAAACGACTAGTACTAGATAGGGAATCTTGGAGAGCTGCATCAAACCAGTCAAATGACTGAAGACAAAAAGAATTGATATTTATTAATTTTTAATAAAATATCATAAGGATAAAAATTATTTTCAATTTTTACAGTCGGTGAAGGATTCCACTCTAGGGGAACCCTTTATAACAACCATGAAAGTTCAGAAAATGAGCTCTACTTTCTTTATAGAAATGAAACAAATCACGAACCCAACCAATCAAACCGAAAATAAAATAAAGATAGTTTTTTTTGACTGAATTTGTTAAGTTTTAGGATTCTTTGCCGAATATTATTTAAGGTTAATTAATTTGATTAAGAAAAATAAAGTTTATAAGAAAGGAAAAAATAAAATAAATTCGACTTTAAATTGCAACTCATTTATGAAAATTATACATATTTTCTTTGTATATACCTTTGTGCATGAGTGCGTTCATTCTTGTTTGCTTATTTGATGTATGTAAGTGTGTGTGTGTGTGTGTGTGCGCGCGCGCGCGTGTGTGTGTGTGTGTATGTGTGTGTGTGACGGCTACTTTAACCAAAGCAGATATTCTTCTTCCACATTTCTCTTTATCTTCTTTCACTAATATTACCTTTTCAACTTATTCCCATTCAACTTGATCCAACAATCCAAATAAATATAACTTTTTCAACTTTCACCTTTCAGTATAGAATGAACGTACGTTAGCTACAATTTTCCCCTTTTTTTACATAAAAAAAAAACTTTTTCGTATGTATAAGTACATGCAGAAAAGAACTTGGCATCGTTTAGAATGTAAATAAAAGAAAAAGTTTTTTTTTTTGCTTTCATTCACTAGCTTAAACAAAAAAAGTTTTGAATTAAATTCCAAATTTTCTTTTCCTTTTTTTTAAAAGTAAATTTAATTTGGTTCATGAACGTTATACTAGTATATGCATGTAAGCTTAAATAATGTATGTACGCCTTTATAGATGTTATCTACATTTTTATTTGAATTACATACTTGTAAATTTATGTTGTCTAGTTTTAAAAATTATCTCGCTACTTCAGATGAATAAAGGAGATATAAAAGAGGATAATAAATGGAAAGAAAAAGGATAGCAGCAAATATATTTAACATCAAAGTCAAAATTAAAAACCTCTTTTTCAAAGTAAAAATAAAGAGAAAATAAAAACGTAGATTTAATGCATCTTTTGAAGAATTAAAAAAAATATATATTTATTTTTACAAAGTAATTAAAATATTATGATACTAATCAGGAATCCATTGAAAAAATTAATTTAAAAACGGTAAGTATAAAAAAAAAAGTTACATCACAAATCAAAGTAATTTTACAAAAGATATAATGATGATGATATAAATTCCAATTACATGTAGATAAAAGTTAAAAAAGTCGGTTGAATAGAAAGAAAACTAAGAAAAGATCTCTAGACGTATTTGAGCTACTTAAAAATTGCAATGGAAGATTTCAGAAATCTTCTTCCTCAAACTGATCACCCAATTTTGATACTAAAGTATTTGTATCATTAAATCTTCATTTAACAAGGCTTTTAAAGAAGTTGAAGCAACAGAGAGATATATTCATATATACGTGAACTAATAATCAGACAGCTGTAATAATATTCTCGTATTAAAACGGTAATGAGTCAGAAGCCCGTAAACCTGAAATTTATATATCGAGAGTACGACGAATAATGCAGACGACTAATAATCCACACGTAGCAGCTAAAGCTAGTGAACCGTTTTTGTTATTACGTCGGTTTTAATTACGTCAAAGCAACATAAAAGTTATACATTAGAAAACAAGATTACGTCGATCTTCGTGATGTAATGGAAAGCGTTTAGGCAATTAATCTCGAGGTCATGAATTCGAATCATGAATTGGTATGAAAGCAGCACTGATTTAATTTTAAACTCGTTCGTTTTCTGAGGCATTCACAATCACTAACGGTGCTGTCAAATTTTGACTAGGTGCGGGGTTCGCGCTTCCGCGGTTTCGGTTACTTAGTTAGAGGGAATCATGTTAGTTTGGATGTGAAGGTATCCGTTTGAGGTCTAGAAGACAAAATTTGATTGGTATTTTACTGATGCAAATGTCTACCGAGGCATTTAAATCGGTGGCATCCCGACCGAGCCTGATGAATGTGAGATGTAATCAGTTACAGAGTCTAAAGACGACCTCCGGTAAAGCCCCTCAGGGCTCGGAACGGTGGGGGTGGTGTGGCGAACGGTAACGTCACAAGGTAGTGTCTTCCCCTACGGTGTTTGGATGAAAGTATGGCTAAAAAAGCAAGTCCTGTAAACCATAAGCAAACAATACGATAATAATTTAGTTATTTCTGAAAAGAGAAAATTAAAAACAAAAAAATGAAACTGTTGTTTAGAAATATCTCCTATTTAAGATTAAATTAAAAGATAAATCAGAATAAAATTAATAAAATAAATCAGAATAGTACTGAGCAAGAAAAAAAATTAACAAAAAAAAATCTATTGTAGAATAACGCAATAGAATTTGAAGACATGTTTTTTAAGTGTTATGTCTGAACTACTGCTTTATACGAGTACAAATCAAGACAAAAAAAGAGTAGTAGGAAAGGCAGCAAAGGAATAATTGGCGACGTTGAAAATACAGCCAAGGGGACAAATAGGGAAAATTAACTAGTAAAATAGAGTGAGATATAAAACACTTTTGAACTGGTTAATGAGAACTTAATACAATAAATTCAAAGGAGCAGATGAAGGAATTCATTTGACATATTGGCTTGGTTGTAAATATGGAAGCTAAGCTGTGGTAGTGGGAGAGGTGAATAATACTACCTGTAAGTATAAAGAAACATCATTGGCGTTGGGTGAAATCTTTATAGTTAAATTCTCCCACCACCAGAGCATATTGACCAATCATGTCATTTATTTATAAAATTAAACAAATTATAACAAAAAAATCACTTATAATTGGTTAAACATTGATAAAATGAGTAGAAGTTTTAATAAATGAAAGTATTGAAGAATATTAAGTTTTTACGTAGAAATAATATTCATAAATGTTAATCGACCTCTACACACTCACCACGTAACAGGCTAAGGATATAATTTCAGGAACTCTTTCACAAAAAAATTCTTATATCATTTTTTATAATTGATTACTAACCCCGTCTTCTTTTCAAATACTTTCATTTATACTAAAAAATCACAGACACCGCTCCTTAGCTTTATTCCTCCCCCTTGGGCCAGATATGCTTTGATATGAACTCAGCACCAACAGAGATTAAAAAAAAATTCCTCATACCTCCACTTAAACACCATCTTTGTCGGGGTAATCTAAACCAAGATCGTGGAGACCGCCTGCCACGATCGCTCGATCTGCAGCATAGACCCACTGATATTTTCTGGAGTAATCACGCCAAATTCTCTCCGGCATGGTTTCCTATGCTACAAAAACCGATAGCACATGAACACCATGGGTTCTGAAGTATCCTTCCCCCAGGAATAAACGCACTGCGAAATATTTCGGCCGAACAGATTTACTTTAAATCACCCGTGACCGATAAGGGACTAGGTCAGTTTGTATTCCAGTTTCCCGCGTTTGTGCCAGTCATCAATCTACGGGTCCATCTAGCCTTCGTCAACTGATCCCATACATTCCTTAGCTGAGAGGTAGTATCTGTTATAACATATGGAAGGTTTCGTGTTCGAATTCCTGGATAAATATGGAATTATTTATATCATAAAACTTTCTTCATTCTATGTTACAGATTGACGTCAAGAACATTCAAATATAGAAAATTCCATCCACCTAATCCAAAAAAACCCACATAAAATGGACATAGACAAAAAAAAAAACGCCAGCGGTAACGTGCATTTTACGACAAATCTGATTTAAAATTACTTTTCATTTGATTGTTCAAGTGATGATAAAAATATTCATGTAATGAATACGTTGTATAACTGAATGATTGATCAGGAACATGAATTGGAGACTTAGGTTTACTCACCAGATAACTAAGCTACTAGTTTTTATTTTTTGTACAACCTCCAGATATGAAAAATAGTGCTTGGACAATTCGCTATTCCACTCAGTTCCAATAAAGAAATAGTTGTCGTGTTGGCAACCAGAATGTGTAAACACGGCAGCATCCGGTGTAATCAAAACGGTTGACCTAATATCAATGGAGTTTCTTGAAAGAATAAACGGTAACGGAATTTAAGAGAAAAGGAGAAAACGATCAATCAAGAAGAGGATTGATTGATCAAGGTTGTTTAACATTTTGCCATGGATTCATTATATAGAATATATTAGGAATAAAGAAAATATTGGAGTTTTAAAAGGGAATTTTTTATTCTTACTTTTAGAGAAAATATTTATTTTTATAATTACATTTGCCTATGAAGATTTCGATTTGTTAAATAAAACCACAATTTATGAAAAATAGTTACCACTGGACTAAAAACCTTTTTAATTAAAAAAAAAAGGTTCTCTTTACGGAATTTAAGTAAATAAGGAGGTTAAAATGTAAAAATATTAGGCAGCAGACTATTCATAATCCTAAGATTTTGATACATTTATCAATAATTGAAGAATGTCTGACGAAAACCCCAAATCAACTTTTAGTGCAGGGAATTCCAAGAATTTCCATTGTTGGCAGATACTAATATATAAATATATAATACACACAGTACTCAATTTTAATTATTGTAAAATATGTAAGATTTTTGTATAATTTCTTTTAACCCCTACTTTACGCCATTAGGAGAACGATCAGGCTTTACAGAAGAGTTTACCACCTCCTCAGATCACATAATTCCAAGAATGACCAATTGGGTGCTTTTGAAAAGTCGAGGACTTCCTTCAAAAGCAGGGGTTCCAGATTTTTGAAAAAAAGGAAAGGTTATTGCAATATATATGAAGACGGTCAATGTAAAATCGTTGAAAAGTAATAGTCTAGATTCGATTGTTGACAAAAATGTTCCTAAGTTCAAGAGTTTTAATGAACGTATTTAAAAATTAAATGATTAAAATGATTTCAGTTATTTAATATCATTTATTATTTTATGAACTTTTTATTTGATTACCGACTGAGTTCACAATAATTGTGAGGTACAAAATGTTTTTCTCTAGCAGAGATCAGACCCATTTCATTAGAACCTAAAAACAACACAAATAAGAAAGTTAAGAAAAAGAAAGAAAAGGAGTTAACTGCCTGCCTACGAACAGTCTTGAATTTAATATTTTGGTAGGATTTACTGACTTGTGTCACGGTTTCTTCATGAGTTGATAACATTTTCTCACCATCCAAATTCTTTTCCTTAACCATTATATTTATTATTTTTTTTTTTTTAGGTTCTATTGAACTGGGTCAGATCACTAGATACTACATCGTGGATAACAGTGTTCTTTGGTGATTGGGATTTAACTAATCACACATCTCAGGAATGGTCCACTCTTCACTGTACAAGAGTACACTTCATTTACATTCATACACATCATTCTCTGAAATAATACCTTACGTTGGTTATGAAGGCTAATCAAAAAAGAAAAGAAAGATCACTAGAAAAAAATATATTTTGTTGTTCACAATTCGGTAATCGAATAAAAAGTGTGGACTTTTTATTCGAAAAATAATAAATGATATTAAATAAAGCAAATCATTTCATTTATAAATGCGTTCATTACAATCACAAAGTGAGAGTCTACATGTTTTTATCTCAAACCTAATACCTTTTAGATAAAAATTAATAACTTCTTAAAATTACTTTATTTGGTAAAGTAGAGGATCCATTAGGAAGATTTTTTTTCTTTATTGAACATTCTAAAGTCAATTATTGATTTACTGTCAGAGGATTTCCTCCGAAAAGTGCATGTACAATTCTAGAATATTAGATCCTTTAGAGGAAACATTTCCAAATATTTTCTTTTTGGGCTAATCTTTCACGAAATGTTTCTGATATATTTGAGAAGGTCTTGATACTCATTAGAGATACAAAATTAAGTAGTACCAAGTTAGGTTTTTCGGAAGTATAGCAAAAAACTTAAGACATATTTCCTCAAAGGATTATCGAAGCACGTTTCTCCAATAAATAAATAAAACACGACGAGATCATTCTATAAAAATAACTAAACCAATAAAGTTCAGGACTTGATGTAAATGGATAAAGCCATTTAATAAAATACTCAAGAATATATATATATATATATATATATACATACATTTTTTTTTTAATTTAACGATAAAATGTAGTAACCCCTTACCCCTTTAGCCTAACTACGGATGAAAAAGAGCATGAAGAAAAAATACAAAAATATTGAGAAAAGTTGCAGAGTGTTGGGTTAAGAAAGTAGAAATATAGTTCGTAATAACCTCGGTATTTCGCGCGTAAGGGTGAAATAGAAATAACAGAAAAGAGAAATAAAGAAAAAAGCGAGAGAAAAAGTATATTTATTGATTCTACTGTACCAACGAAATTATTTTCTTTACTTTATCACTACTTCTTTTGAAATCCTCTTCTTCTTTTTCCGTACTTCTTTCTTAAATCCTTAAAGTAGAGGAGAGGTGAAACATGAAAATGTTGCGGGGGTGGAGGGAAAAAAAAGTAATATAGATCTAATGCATACTCTTCTTAAATATATAGGTAATACTAACAAAGTTTCATCTTTTTCAACTTTAAAAATGATCATAAACTTTTTTTTTATTGCTTATGTATACACTAGTGCACGTACGCACGATCACATTTAAAACACTATATATATCAAACCCAAACAAACACCAAACCAGTTTAAGAAACTAAACGCCTAAAGTTATAACTTTTGCAAGATACGCAGCGGTTTGTAAAATTATATCATTTAACGCTCAAGTTTTCGTTGAAAGCTTGGTATGAGACTGTAGTTAAACTTGAGAATTGCTAACCGTTTTTGAGAGTTGAAAGTCATTCAAATTAGGTCTCATCTACGGTCGTGGTACCAACCAAAAATAAATCGCGTATTTAGAATAACTACACAAATAACAATGATTCCTTACCCTCGTAAACAATGAAATAAACATTAATTGGCTTTGTTTTTTTTTTTATGCCAATTTTTTTTTCTTTACATATATATATATATTTATACTATTATATACAAAGAAAGAGGGATTTTTTTTTATAAACAAAAAACTACTCGATCAATCGCAACAAAATTTTTACCCATGTTTCTTGGCATAACTGAGAAGGTTTTTAGATGCACTTCAAAATGTCGCCTTTTTCCATTTAAAAACTTATACATAAAAATTTTAAAGAAAAGGTTTAAATATATAAGTCATTAAATGATTTAAATAAAATAAAAGCGTATAAGTCAAATTTAAAAAAAAATTATAGATAAACCATGAATTTTCATCGGTATTTTAAAATATTTTCCTCCACAAACATCGAATTTAACAAATTATTTAATTTAAATAGTAAAAAATACAGCTGTAATATATATATATATATATATATATATATATATATATATATATATTATTTTTTATTTTTTACCTCCAAGACCACCGTTATTGATTCACAGGATGAGATGAATGATTTGCAGCGTGTGAAAATGGCATTGCCTGACCGGAATTCGAACCCGGGACTTCCGGGTCTGATGAATTAATTCACCACAAAAGCTTGTACGTGATAATATAAAAACGAAAATTTTCAGCGAACGAAAAATGCCATCACTGGCCGGTATCTCCGGATGAAAGGCAGAGACGCTACTACTCCGTGACGGAGATTGGTGGATCTAAACTTTGAAATCTATATATATAAAAATCAATGTTTGTTTGTCTGTCTGTTCCAACTTAACTCGAGATTTATCGGACAGATTGGTCTAACATTTTGCACACCTACACTTTGAAGCTCTGCGGTGAACATAAGCTAATTTTTTTGGACCTCCGACATAACGAAATTTTACAATGAAATTTAAAACACTTTATTTCTTCCCTAAAGTTTATTTACTTTTCAAAATGACTTTGATTTTCAAGAAAAATTTAATTTTTAGCTAACATTTTTTTTCAACATTGAATTGATTAATTTTGAAAAGGGCT
The DNA here is from genome assembly GCF_047948215.1 of Lycorma delicatula. NCBI lineage: Eukaryota > Metazoa > Arthropoda > Insecta > Hemiptera > Fulgoridae > Lycorma > Lycorma delicatula. Next base: position 30,353,713 of record NC_134465.1, read on the forward strand.
GAAGTTTTAACTTACAGTTATTCCTAAATTTCAATTGATTTAGCGCACATGCGTATGTAATTTTTACGATTCATTCATTTACAATTTTTTACAGTTGTTTAAAAATATAAATAAATAGCGGATTGCTTTTGCTATGACAATTAACAAATCTCAAGGGCAATCGCTTCAAGTGTGTGTTGTCCATTTGCAAAATCCATGCTTTTCATGTGGCTTTTGCTCGCGAGTTGGTAACCCCACGGATCTTTTTGTGTACGCGCCCGAAGGAAAAACGAAAAATGTTGTGTATTTGAAAGCACTACAATAGTTAAGAAATATTTAATTGGTTTGTTATTAATGATTTTCTGAATTATAATCCTTAAGTATTATTATGGAATTCAAGTTATTCTTGATTATGTTTTTTGTAATTTTTACAAATCTCCATGAAAAGTATCCGTGTAGTATTGACAAATTTAGAATTCGTAGTCTCTAATCCATCAATTTTACAAATTAATTTAAATTAAATGTAAAACTATAAAAGCATTTAAATTGAGTCCCAAAGTTTTCAGTTACAAAATTTAGGTTGAAAATTTATTACAAAGGATAGCTGAGTAAAAATGAACCCTAAGAAAAGTATTTAAAAGTGAATCATGTAAAAAAGTTGAAGTTATTTTTTCAGACTCTATGCAAACATTAAAAGGTGGGGGGGGGGGGGGGTAAATTATTAAAAAGGGGAAAACTCCCCCTCAACACCCCCCCTTTTAATGTTTGCATACAGTCTGAAAAAATAACTTCAACTTTTTTACATGATTAAAAAAAAAAATTAAAAATCACGTTGTTTTTTCCAAATTATCTACCGAAAATGTTTTTACAGTTGTTATATGGAAGTTATTTTTTGAGGGGGGTTTGGGGGCGCAGCCCACATGTCGGTAAATTAAAAAAACTGGATTTTCTGTTATCAGATAACGTATCTAAATTGTATGAAATTTTTTCTAAAAAAATTAAGCTCTTAACTTGGAGTAAGGTTGATAATGTCAAAAATTTTCCAGTTGAAAAAAGAAGTTTGAAAACCTGGAAAACCAAAGCGCCGAGCGAAGCGCCTGGCTGGGAGGTTCGGCGAAGCCGGGTCGAGCGGCTAGTTAATAATAATTTATAAACAAAGACACGTGCGATTATAAAAATAAATGTAAGAAATTATAATCCATTATTCTTAAAAGATATATATACATGAAATGAAACAATTTTCATAAAATTTAGAAAGATTACACTTCTAGTGTACTTTTTTACTGATCATTCAGCGAATAACAAAACACTGATTGGTTCTCCCTTCCACCGCTTGCCTTCCCTTTATAGATATTGAATACGATTGGATATCGACTTGTAAGAGAGGTGGAGCAACCTTTAAAACAGGACGTAACTAAAGTCAATTTTTTATAAAAAAAAGAAAAGAAAATGCCTTATTTCTGAAATGAACCAATTTATAAATAACTGATTATCTAGATAAAAATGTATCTATTACAAAAAACACTATTCAAAATAAACTCTTATTAAGATTTTATTTTCAATATTTTTAATAATTAATACTGTAAATAAAAGAAGAAATGTAACGTAACATGGTTGTTCGACATTAATCAAATAAAAAATAACTGAATCGATTTAATGAAGAACCTCGAATGAAATCTTAACACCATGAATTAAAATATTTACATGTGGATCACATCTCCATTCTATAAAAAAAATTAAAAAAAAAAAAAAAAAAAATGTATTGTAATGTCTAAAATGTATTGAGACTTATACGCACGAGACAGCGTTACCGCATTCTGGCAAAAGTCGAGGAAGATAGACATGTAAGCAGTCATGACATCGCTAACGACCTAATAATAGAACACCAAACAGTGTTAAACAATTTGGAAAAAGCTGGCCAAAAAAGAACCTCGACGTTTCCGTGCCACATGATCTGAATCGGAAAAATTTACTCGATCGAATTTCTATCTGCGAATTTCTACCGAAACGTAACGAAATCGTGCAATTTCTGAAGTCGTTGATCACGACTGATCAAAAGTGGTTAACCTACGACAACAATGTGCGAAAAAGATCGTGTGGAAGCGAATAAAAGCTCCACAGTCTGTGGCAAAGCCCACACTGACGTACGCTGTTTTGGTGGGATTGAAAGGAGGGAATTGTGCATCACCAGCTGCTGCCGCCAGGCAGTATACTATACACTCGGACCTGCACTGTCGAGGATTAGTGCGATTGCATTTAAAAATTCAAAAGAAACGGCCTGAATTGGTCAATAGAAAGGATGTCATATACTACGATGACAACGCCAGACCGCATTCATCTTTAACTACCCGACAGAAATTGAGAGAACTTGACTGGGAGGTTTTAATGAATCTCAGACTGGTACCATCAGACTCATTCATTTCGGTCTCTGCACAAATGTGAATGGTGTGTTTCAAAAGAGGACTGCGCAAACCACCTGTCACAAGTTTTTGACCAGAAACCACAGAATTTCTATAGCGATGGGATTACGATGTTGCCGGAAAAGTGGCAGAAGGTCATCGGAAAAAATTGTTCATATATGGTCTCATAATTTTATTTTCCAATAAAAATAAACGTATTCTCAAGTTTGGCCTCTAAAGGCTCAATACGTTTTAGAAAACCCGATTATTGACATAAAAAAAGCATTGTACAGTTCTGTTCCTTATCTAATAAAAAATATTTTTGTTTTTTATGATCATAAAACGTATTTTTTAAGAAACAGTTTAGTTAATTTTTTTTTTAATTTTAAACACATTCTGTTTCTTCACTGGTTAAACTGTGTTGATTCATTTAGAAAAAGTTTTTATCGTAAAAAAAAATTATTTTGAAAATATTTGATAACATTATAAAGGATATTCCATACTTCTGGGCAAACTGTTATTTTTATTATTATAATTAACAAATATTAAATGTATTTTTACAAAAAACAAACTGATTACACAAAATAAAAATCAAGGCACACATACGTTCAAAAAATGTAGAACCTTTTTTGTTTTATTAATAAAAAAAGTTTTGTTTCGCTGTAAAGGGACCGTATTTATTTAAAACTTACAGGTGAAAAGAAATATAATTTTTTTTTTTAGAAATTCATATTACTGAAAGATAAATACGTTGTTGATATTTGAAACGGGTAATTTTGAATGAAGGTTTTCTACCAGTTAGGTAGAAGCTGATCATTTATTAGTCATTTAAAAAAGTTATTGTACTTCAAAGCTAAAAAAAAAACACGTATTTGTCGAATTTTTCTATTTTACGTTGGATATCATGAAAATTACGGGATATACAGTTCTGTGACCTGTTTTATTCGATTTTTCAGGTCAATAAACATAAAATACAACCAATCGTTATACCAAACGATATAATCAAAGGTATACAGGTATATATAAGATATATAGGTATATCGTTATATCAAACGTTATACCTGTTGTATAAAGCCTTAAAAATTTCAGTATAACCTCATTTCACCGGGGGAACTGAGATTTGGGCGAAATATTTCGCCCAAATCGAAGTAACTTGATGACAAAGCGTTTTCGGAAATATTTTACTATGAACTTTTTTCTTATTTCAAGCTCTAGAATCAGTTCCCGAATTGTTTTCCTTTCCTCCTGAATAACTCTGTATATAAATAAATAAATCACACACACACACACACACACACACACACACACAGAGAGAGAGAGAGAGAGAGAGAGAGAGAGAGAGAGAGAGAGAGAGAGAGAGAGAGAGAGAGAGAGAGAGAGAGAGAGAGAGAGAAAGAGAGAGAAAGAGAGAATTAAAAAAAATACGTTTTCAAATAAAATACCAAGCGAATCACTTTTTCCATCTGCATTCCTTAAACATTTTTAAGACCAAATACATTTTAATTTTGCTATAATTATTTCGGAATTTAAGTCTACTTAATATAATTAAGTTGAAATAAAATAAACGTGCATAGAAGCTTAAATTTTGGTGGTTGATTTTGTATATATATATATATATATATGCTAGTTTGTGTTAAGTAACATTGTGTTTTACAGACGTTACATAGCCGTTATGCCAGTGTTACCTTGTACAGGGCTCGGCTCTGGTATTCTACTTACTTGCATAGGACGTACCAGTACCCTACACGTCTTATAATGAGATGCAAATGCATGCAAAGTACTGGTTTTATTGTAAGCAAAAACAACCCTCTTGTTCTTCTTCAGCTCAACCCCTTTTACTATAACTCTTTCTTTCTTAACCCCCTCCATTACCATCAGTACCACCATAACAATATCATCACCATCATTTCTGTTACTAAACCATTCTTCCCTAATTTTATGTTTAATTCTTCAAGATATATATGTTGCCTTTTACTTAATAATTTTTCACTATTAAGTTGATCATCATTATTAGGTAAAGAAAGATAAACGAAACCAAGGTTAAATAGTTAAAAAACAAACATTCATCAGATTTTCATGATGAAACATTTCTGGTGATATTGTATTATATTTCTCTCATCGTCCAGGTAGGGTTCGCTCTAGTCCTGCTTGGGCTATTTATAGAGAGGTGATCGTAATCAGTGTTTACATAATTGTTTGCACTTGTATAAACAATACAGTCGCTCCTGTATTGTTTATCTCCTGTTACTCTACACACCGATACATATCGATGCGAAGAGGATAATCAGGCCTCCGGCTGCCCGTAGTTGTCACATTTATGGGCTTGCTCAACAAGTGGTTGATATCAGCGAGTAAATAGATCTAGACTACAGGGGGGCATTGGAAAATAGTCTACTTTAATTACAAATTATAGCCATCGTGTGAGCGGCAATGTCCTGAAAAACAAAAAAAAAAAAAAATGGAAGATGCTCGGTAACCTGTAAAACAGATAGAATATTGACTTTTCCCTTGTTTCGAATGCCTGATTCTAAACCCGTAAATTATAGTAATACCAGGCATTTATAATACGCTGCTATTTTAACTAATCGAAGTATAGAACCCGCATATTCCAAAAGAATAAAAGCATAATTTTTCCTGCTGAAAAAGTGATTTTACTTTTTTCGGTTTTGTAGATGAAGGATGTATCATTGACCCCGTAGAGGAAGACACCTACCATTTGACATTTGCGGTGGCCACGCAACCCACTACGTACCAAGCCCTTATGGGTTTTTAACGGAGGTCATCTTCCAAGCAAAAGGAATCTATCAGCCTTGTTCTTGGCTTAGTCAGGATGCCATCGATGCGAATGCCACGTGCGACATTCCCATCGGTGTACTACTAAGTTTAAAAAAACAACAAAACTAAAAACAAAACACATCTTACGTTAGTCTTAAACAAGACTGAGTGAACAAAATATGAAAGGAACTGAAATCCATTACCTACCCGAGGTAAAAGAAGTGAGTTCAACAAGCAAATACAATAAAACAAATCAACAACAAAAACTTACCATTTACCAAAAAAACAAAAGAAGAACGCGGTAAAGCACAGGCGATACCCAAAATACCCTCAACAATCCTTTCTTTTGCCAAATCCACTATTACCCATTTGGCCTGGTTTCGTCAATTGACACGGAGATCCAGCCCTGACCCGACAATATCGTGCCGACAGATAGACTCCGTGCAAGAATGTGTGACTATTGCATCGATGCTCTTTTGCTTTTTGGGGTAAAATAATGTACTCAAGTTTCATCAGTAGTAAAAATAGATGGTAAAAATTTAACGCCACTTTTCTTCATATTGTATTAACACAATTTGCAAACCACCTGTAGAAGGCATGTCTGCTTATGTTCGTCCGTTATCATTCGTGGAATCTAACGTGCGCATACTTTCCAGTAATTAAACTGATTTCTGCTACAGTTATCCAAATTTCCGACACTGATATTGAATATAAAAGAATATCCGCAATGTAATTCGATGACTATTTTGAATAATTGTATTAATCCTGTCAGCCATTTCTTTGTTATCGATGTTTTCGGAAGCGAAAGTACAGTTCATTCTCTACACGTTCTAGTCCATTTTTAAAAATTTACTCCACATAATGCTTATATTTTTGTCAATATTTTCTCACCAAACTGTCTTTTAAATCTTTCACATATTTCTGACGGCTTCGCATTCCCTTTTATAAGAGATATTATAATAACACGCTGTTCCACACTTGGATGCATTTCTTTTTAACTTGTAAAGAAATAGCATGTAACAGTTGGATGCAGAATAACTGGAATAGATTAATGTTTGTTTCCATCGATTGGACAGTGTTATCTTTGCCTTCTCTTTATTTTAATTGGCGCTATATTCAAATTTTTATTTAAATGTGAACACTCCTCATAATTATATACAATATTTACAAGAGTCACGTGGTAATCGTAATAGTAGAAGATAAGAAAGTTAGCACTGATCAGAAAGGAAGGACATAAGATGTACATACATATATATATAAACAATTTTTTTTCTTCCTTGTACGAAGTAAAGGAAGTATTATTAAATAGAAAAAATTCTATTTTCAGATTTCACCGGAAATATCAATTTTTACCATCCCTGAATCCATTTTGAGTTGTTTCGGCGTGACATCTGTACATACGTATGTATCTCGCGTAACTCAAAAACGATTAGTCATAGGATGTTGGATTTAGGACTGTTGTAACATCTAGTTGTGCAACTCCCCTTTTTGATTGCAACCGATTGGACCAAGTGTCCAAAAAAGGGACAAAATAAAAAAAAAATTGAATTTTTTACTTTTTCTTAACTGCAGTAATAAGCCCTCATTGAGAGATTTTCAACGATATATCGTAAGTGGTACTTATTTTCATTGGTTCCAGAGTTATAACGAAACAAAATTGAAATTAATGAAATAGATCTTATAACGGGAAGGCACATCGGTTTAAATCTGACTTTTTTAATTTAAATATATTGATTTATTAATATATATTAACCTCTGATTGTAAAAAAAAAAGTTTACAATAAATAATAATTCAATAAGAACAAAAAAAAAAAAATGAAAACATTTTAAAAGTTATTAATGAAATAAAATTTTATGTACTTTTCATTTTAAAAAAATGTGTGTATGTAATTTAATAGGCGTACAAGGAAGTCATGTATTGTCCACATCAGATTTATTTTTATCAAAAAAGGACTTCACAAATTTTAAAGGATATAAAAATTTATTAAGATAACTTACAGATTCGGTTTATATCTCATTTTATAACAAAACAAATTAAGTTTTGACTCACGTAATTCATTGAATTGAATTCGGCAACCGGCGCTGTCAGTAGTGTTGTTAAAAATGGATTCGTTTACTGCAGCAGAACATGCTTGCTGTGTGTTTTGGTTTCACGATTTGCATTCAACAACTGCAATTCAATAAAATTTATAATGTAGTGAGTACGGTATAGAGCCTCCTAATAGGCTCCCTGCTAGGAACGAATATTTAGTAATCTTAGCACCAAATCTTCATCGAGACAGGATGTTCTTCCTCCAAACAGAACGGCTCATTATTCTTCCAAAAAAAATAAAAATGTAAATAGTATAGTCTATCTGGATATGCTTAAAAATTTACTAACTCCTCAGTTAGACGATGATGTCCAACATGGATGCCATTAGTAACCAAGACTTAACTACTGCCTAGAAATCCGAGATTTTCTTGATACTCGTTATCCAGGTCGTTGGATTAATCGTGAAGGTCCAATTATATGGTTACCTCGCTCCCTAGATTTGACCAGGCTACATTTTTTCTTGCGGGGTTTTATTTAATGAAACCCCGCAAGAATGCGGGTATGAACTACCTTTGGCTACTGAACTTGTTGAGCTAAGAATTCGAATTAAGCTGCTGTGGTAACGCCCGACTAGCTGGTTACAACCAGGAATGAAATCGACTTCAAGTGGGATGTATATATTACAACTGGAAGCCATATCGAACCAAAGTGAATGATGAGTGATAGATTTGATGTATTTTTCTATGAAATGAATTCTCAACCGAATTAGTAAGTTATCTAAATAAATTTTTATATGTTTTTAAATTTGTGAAGTCGTTTTTTAATCATCCGGTATATATATGTACAGTCTGTCCTATTACTTTTCAGCTTTTATATACAGAACTACCAAAAGAACAGAAATTACGGGATAAATTCGACCTAAAAAAGAGAAAAAAAAAATTAAGATTTGTCGAAGATATTGTTCTTTTGGTAGAAACAAAAAATGAATAAGAATAAATGCAGAATAAAGGCATAAATTTATTGATAGGATGGAAATTGAATTTGAAATAATTTAAAATAATACAGAAATAATGGAAGTGAGAAAAAAAGATAATAAGGAACTAAATGTTACGATTAGGGGAACATAGAACACCAGAAGTTACAGAATTGTTTACAAACGGATTAAGATTTCAAAAAATGAATAAAGTACAGTCTCATAAATAGATTCCTACAACGGGGGCGTTTACGAGAAAAAGAATCTGTTAATAGTATACAGGATTATCATAAAAGAATGATGCGGTTTCAGTAATTCATAGTAAGATTGTAGGGAAATTTCTAGATGTTATATTGGTACCCCTGAAAGCCTCCAACCCAAAAGTTTGTTTATCAACAGTTGTAACCACAACGGTCAGTTCTTGTATTGTTGTTGCGGTGAGTTTAGCAAGTTACTATGTTCTCGGATGTTAGGCTACAGGGTGCAGAGAAAGCGGAACAATTTACATCTATCCTGAGGGACAAGGCTGCCGACCTTCACGTTGATATAAAAAGCAGAGCTGGAAGGAGAACTGTTGTGCACATCCGAGATGTCGAGCATGACACAACAGAGCAAGAGGTTATGGCTGCTATTATAAATCGCGTGAGTTCTAGCGAGGAAGTCAAGATAACATCCATGAGGAAAGGTTTTGGCGAGACACAAAATATTACGGTCATGACCTCTTACAGAGCGGCATGCAAACTGGTCGAGGAAAGAATAAGAATCGGATGGATTAGTTGCCGGGCGTACATCCGGGAAGATGAAGACAGGTGCTACCGTTGTTGGGGCACGGGCCATAGAAGGCACGAATGTAAGGGCCCAGATAGGCTCGATTTGTGCTTCAACTGCGGTAGCAGAGGTCACAAGATAGCGGATTGTCTTGAACCTAAGCAATGCCTCGATTGTAAGAGCGGTGAACACAGGACTGGAGCATGGCAATGTAAGAAAAAATTGCATGATTAGGACTATGTTAGCGAATGCCAATAGGAGTATTCTCGCTCACGACTTAATTAGTCGTGTTGTTGCAGACAAGAACGTAGACCTCCTTGTGGTCACCGAACCCAATAAATATGAAGCTGCCTAACTTGGATAGACTGTTGATATGTCGGGAGATGATGCCATTATGGACGTAAGTCATAGTATACAATGAAATTTCAAGTTTAGAGGTAGTGGCGTGGTGTCTGTTGAGACCGAAACAACTCTATTCGTGGGTGTGTACATTTCGCCCAACATTGCGATCGCGGACTTTACTAACTTCTTCGACACTTTACAAGGTGTGATTACCAATTCAACCAACAGGATCGTAATGTTGGGTGATTTTAACAGCAAAATGGTGGCGGCTGGCAGTCGACACACCAACAGGAGGGGACAGATCCTTGCCGATCTCCTGGAAACTGCCGGATGCATCTGCATTAATGACGATACGCCCACGTACGTAGCGAGAGGTCATCGGTCGGTGCTTGACCTCACCATCCTGGACTGTAGGTGGAGGAGGAATCAGTACCAGTGGATGGTTCTCTCAGAAGATATAGCGAGCGATCACCGCGCCTCTATCTTGGATCTGAAAGACGTAGATTTCAGGCGTGAAGTGCACTCCCCCCCACCGAGATTCTAATCAGTACAAATAGAGCAAATCGTCAACAGGACTGCAAGTAGACTGTCTGATAGAAATCAACAATCACCTGAGGCTTTATCTAATATAATAAAGCAGGAAATGGACAGAATGGCAGCTAACAATACAAGGAGGCGCTCCGTATATTGGTGGACTGCTGAAATTGAAGCAATGAGACAAGAGCTCCAGTCCCTTACGAGAAGGAAACAACGTATTCTTAGAAATAACAGAGAAGGGTACCAGGTAATAGCCAATAGATACCTCGAGGCAAGAAGAACACTCAATAAGGCTATTAAGAGACGTAAAAAGGATTGCTGGATCAGGCTCTGCGAAGAGCTTGAGAGCAATCCCTGGAGCCAGGCATATCGTATTGTGACCAAAAAGTTCGGGAGACGTATGCCTATCCTCAATAAGACCAGTGTTGCAAGGGAGGTAGCCAGATTGTTCCCGCATACAGTGCCTGATATCGTGAGATCCACACCTTGCGACAATAGAAGATTCACCATGGAAGAGCTACAACTTGCGGCGAGGAGTTTGGCAACCAAAAAGAGCCCTGGCCCGGACAAGATTCCCGCGGCAGTGATCAAGGGACTGGTTCAGAAGGCTCCCTGGGAGATGCTCGAGATTGCCAGCCACGGCATGGAGAACGAAGACTTCCCCGACTGCTGGAAGGAGGCCAGAGTGGTATTCCTACCTAAAGGCACCTCTTCGGAGGAAGATATAACCTATAGACCCCTGAGCCTCCTTAACATGATGGGGAAGCTAGTAGAAAAGATGCTGGCTGGCCGCATCATCAAAGAACTAGAAGAGGGAGCCGGAATCAGTCCTAACCAGTACGGGTTTATGCGGGGGCGATCCACCGTGCAGGCTATCTGCCGAATTTCGGGATGGGCCGACGAGGTGAAGAGAGGCACTTGGCGAACCAGGAGAATTCCAATGATGCTGTCACTAGACATACAAAACGCGTTCGGGGCTATTGGTTGGGGTCACATTAATGACGCAATTGCGGCTAGGGGCCTCAGCCCGTACCTGCGTAGGCAAATTGAATGTTACTTGTCCAACAGAGGATGTCTGGTAGAAGCACAGGAAGAAACAGTACATTTTCAAATGCACGGGGAGTTCCGCAGGGCTCTGTTCTGGGGCCGTTGTTGTGACTGGTGATTATAGATGAACTCCCTCAGAAGGAGTTTCCTGTCGGCGTCCAGGTCCTGGCTTATGCAGATGACCTTGCAGTCCTCGTAGAGGGAAGGACGATCTTGGAGGTGCGGGAGAGGGTGTATGCGGCCATCGACACTATACAGGAATGGTTGAGGTCCAGGGGTCTGCAACTGTTTACGGAAAAATGCCGGTGTATTGCCTTTACGGGTAGAAGAGTGCTAGAACCGTTCAATATTTCCATCAACGGTCATGCTATAGAAGAAGCGAATAACATCAAGTACTTAGGAGTTATCCTCCAGAAAAACGGTAGATACACCGAGCACATAGTCAATGTATGCAACAAGGCAGAAAGGATGACAAAAAGTCTAAACATCATTATGTCATCGCAGAATGCCCCTCGGGCCTCAAAGCGCCGTTTACTGGCGACCACCGTCGTGTCTTCGCTTATGTATGCCGTTCCGGCCTGGTGGCGCTCTATCGCCATCAGGCGCAACAAAGAGAGACTGGCGAGGACGCACAGGTGTGTGCTCCTAGGTGTTGTGTCCGCATACAGGACAGTGTCTTATGCCGCCCTGTGCGTGTTATCGGGTACACCTCCTATTGACCTAATCGCAAAAAAGAGGTTGGAGAGGGCACAAGGCAAGCCAGAACAAGAGCTCAGGGATGCCGTTTATAATATATGGCAGGAAAGATGGTCGCAGGAAGCTGTGGGTCGATGGACGAGAACCCTCACCCCCAACATCAAGCCATGGTTGTCGAGAAGATTTGGTGAGGTTGATCATCACCTATCGCAGTTTTTTACAGGACATGGCTCCTTCAATAACTACCTGCACAATATAGGCAAGAGAGAAGAGCCAATTTGCAACTACTCCAATGAGATAGATGATGCTGAGCACACCTTTTTTGAGTGCAATAGGTGGGACACACTTAGACATAGTAATGCACTCAGAGGTATAACTCCAGAGACAACAATAGACTACATGCTAAGAAGCGAGTCAAACTGGAATAATTTTGCTAGTTTGGTTAGACAAGTTGTTCTACAGTAATACTCCGATGAGAGAAGACAAGGTGTTGGCTAGAATAGGACTGGGTGGACAGCCTTGCTGGTGAGGTCCAGCATGCTGCGGTGTGTTGGCACTGATGAATCACCAAGGACTCCACGGGTAACAGTCAGGCAACAGCACACTGAATACTGAAGGGACCCGGCGCCGCGTCGCGGCGAACTGGGTCGGGCGTGGTGTCCAAAAGGGCAATATTAATAAAGAACTCTCAAAAAGAGCTAACCGCTAGGCCGACCTGCCTTGCCGGTATACAGCCGGTAGGTGGGGAGGCCTATTTGAGTTTAAAGACACTCCCCTGGGCGGCGTAATACCAACAAGTCGGTCCGGCCTAGGGGAGCTGAGAGAAAAAAAAAAAGAAAAAAAAAAGTTCTCGGATAAAGACAAAGCAAAGTGTTCTTTATTGATGGCTGAATTAAAATCCGTAATTTTAGTTCAACGTGCGTTTCGACGTGAATTCGGAAGAGATCCACCACACAAAAATAACATAACTCGTTGGTTCAAACAATTCGGAGAAACCGGATCGGTTAAAAAACAGAAATCAACCGGCAGACCAAGTGTACCGGACGAAACGGTTGAACTAATTAGACGATCGGCAATTAGAAGTCCTGGGGAGTCCATCCCCCGTCGAAGCGTCGAATTAGGAATTCCAAAATCAACAGTTCACAAAGTTTTACATTAAAAACTAAAATTACACGTTTATAAAATCCAGATACTGCGGGAATTGAAACCCGATGATGGAGTAAAACGTTAGAATTTCGCGGTTGAAATGTCGGACAGAATAAGTGAAAACGAATCATTTTTAAACAATATAATTTTTACAGCCGAAGCTACTACATTCCACGCGAATGGATGCGTTAACAGACACAATTCACGAATATGGGGCTCTGAAAACCCACACGCAATTATCGAGAAACAACGCGATTCGCCTAAAGTTAATGTTTGGTGTGGTGCGATGAAAAATCGTGTAATAGGGCCTTTCTTCTTTGCTGAAAAAAACAATTAATGGAGTTGCGTATCTCGACATGTTAACCGATTGTGGCTTTCCTCAGCCGGATGAACTCGAAAACATTCATCGACTTCATTTCCAACAAGATGGTGCTCCCCCGCAATTCAATGCATCGGTCACGGACGCTTTGAACGAAAAATTTGGTGATCTATGGATAGGCCGGCAAAGACCCGTACTTTGGCCTCCAAGGAGTCCAGACCTCACCTTGCGATTTTTTCTTGTGGGGGTACATCAAAAGCGTTGTTTATACGCAAAAAATTCGCGACCTAAACCGCTTAAAAAACAGGATTAATGAAGCAGTGACAACCATTAACGAAGAAATGTTAACTAATGTTTGGAGAGAAGTTGAGTATCGTTTGGACATTTGTCGAGCGACTAAGGGCGCACATATTGAAATTTATTAATTATGTAAAAAAATGTTTGAGACGACAAATTTGAAAAATAAAAACATAAACTGTAAGTAATTCTGTTTTAATTTAAACCATGTTCAAAACCGCACCATTCTTTTACAATAACCCTGTACATACAGGAATTTAGAATATGATTGATTATTAAACCAATAACCTCTGAAATTTTTCTAAAATAGTAGTTATTTCTTCATGTAAAGGCATGCAATGAACAAAAAAAAATTTTTGCGAGTCTTCTTTAAATTTCAACTTTATTAAATGGTACCAGATTAAAAAAATAAATAACTACCAGTAACTTACTGAGCATAATTTATTTGTTTCTGACTTCAAAAGAAAATAAAAATATAAACAAGAATATTAAAAAAATTATAAAATTTTTTCGTTGAGATTTTGACATTGTTTTTATTAAATAATAATTCTATTTTAAAATGTTTAGTTTTAATTTTATTTAAAATAATGGGGTAGGTCTAAGAAAAATGCTGTCCTATGAAAAAAAAAATATATATATATAAAAGTCAAGGTAAGAAATCTGATTTGTATATTGATAAAAATAAGAAAATAATTTGATTTAGCGACCTAAACCGCTTAAAAAACAGGATTAATGAAGCAGTGACAACGAATTAACGAAGAAATGTTAACTAATGTTTGGAGAAACGTTGAGTATCGTTTGGACATTTGTCGAGCGACTAAGGGCGCACATATTGAAGTTTATTAATTATGTAAAAAAATGTTTGAGACGACAAATTTAAAAAATAAATACATAAACTGTAAGTAATTCTGTTTTAATTTAAACCATGTTCAAAACCGCACCATTCTTTTATGATAACTCTGTATATGAGTAAAAAAGTAAACAGAAATTATTAAATGTACTCTGTAATATTTAACGGTAACAAAACAAGAACAACAGGAAAAGCTGAAAGGAAAAGAGCAGAGGCCACGTTTATCTGTTAAAAATGTACGGCGTACAGAAGAATGTTGAAAATGAAATAGGTAGGTAAAATAGGAAACAGGTTTTAATATGAACAGCATATGAAAAATGTTTGTAGCAAAATCTTTTAAAGACGAATTAAGTTCATCGGTTGAATATTAAGGCCGTAATCTAAATTTAATAATAAGGGATGTGTTGAGGGTAAAATTGTAAAAAAAAAAAGATTGGAAGAAAAAGAAATGGAAAATTGTACATCAGACTACAAACGATTGAAAATTAAAAAAAAATAAATAAATAAATAAATAAAAAATTTGTACAAGGAAGAAAAACAAGATAAAAACTTTTGAAATAAATTGCAATTAATTAATTTATTAATGAAAAGGATGATTCTTTTTTTTTTTGTAATATTGGTATACCTTCTTATTTTTATTTACGAGTACGTGTAATTTTTTTTTATAACGTTTTAAGTTTCGTTCATTTTATAATATTTATTATCAAGTGCTTTTAAATTTATTTATTTTGTCATTGTTTATGGTTTAGTTAATGTAATATATATAGTAAAGTAACGAAAATATGGATACCATAAGTTGTCTCACTACACCTTGAAACGTATTTATTTCATCATTCCCACCTTCTTGTTAGAAGGAGAATTGTCTTACAAAAAGGAAAGGGGGTTTCAGATAGAGAAAGAAGTAAAACGTGTCTGTGTTATAACAGTTCCCTTGTGTAAAACCGACTTCTTCATTTCTCTTTCTATCTTTCTCTCTCCTACCCTTGTAAAATATAATATCTTCCTTCTTGTCTTACTCTTTATCATTGTTTCTTACCCTTTACCTAGCCTTCAAGCTTTCTTAAATTATGCAATTTTATACGAGTAATTTGTAATTCTTGACGATAAGTATTAAGATACCTTTATAAATCTTCACTAACCATATCTTAAACCTTCCTTCAACGCCTAAACCTTATATAGTATATAACAGAATTATGTTTTTGTTATATATTACACAATTTACAGTTAAGTTACTTCAGCGTTTCAATGTTATTGTTTGTAAAATGATAATGTATGTCAACTGTTAAGTTAGATAAATATAAATATATAAATAATAAAACTACATTTTTATCCTACTACGTGTGTATATGTATATAAATACATATATATATGTGCATTTAATGTATTCATTATTATTTAAAAATGCCCTCGATAGCATACCGATCTTTGTAAAATCAAACAGCGTCAATGTTTCAATATTTTAACATTTTCATTTATTTTTTTAAGTCATAGATATATTAAGATTAAATTTCAGACTGAATCTCAATTATTTTCCACAAACGCAGGTGTTCCTCCTTAAGGAAGCGATTTATCTTTGATCTATTCTCTAAATATACCTCCGATATGCCTGTTTCTTTGAACACTATAATATCTGCTTTTACAGATAAAATTGCAGTAAAGCAACTATAGTCATTAAACTATAACTATATAAACTATAGTCATTAAAAATCGCCTCACAACATTTTCAAGAAATGTTAAACAACAATGAAGCATGGTAGAAGTTGTGATGTGTAAAGTTTAATGAAAATAAAAGTATACTCTGAATGTTTTAACCGATTTGAAAGTCTGTAGAAAGAGCAAAACTTTATGAGGCATTTTTAAAATTTGGGTAATTAAAAAGTGTGTACGAAATAAGGAAAAATACTGAAGAAGACCTTATGAGAATTAAGTGGTGGTTAATCAAAACCGGCTAAGTTTAAATGTAATGGCAAATTATTAAATTTTTTAAATAAAATGTCTACCACAAATGTTATACAGGAAGATCTGTAGGAAGTTAAATCTGGGATGCGAGGTGGCCATGCAATTGGAATTATCAACTAACTAAGGAACATCATAGTCCAACTGAGGAATTAAAAAATTTTGAAGCATGTCGAGATAAACAATACCATTTACGATTGTCTCCCGGAAGAATGGGCCGTACAGTCTTTGTCTATTTGGGATACAAAAAATATTCATCATAAGGCTATCACGAATGCGATGCAAAGTTTCATGAGGGTTTTTGTTACCCAATATTCAGCAGTTGTGGGTGTTCACATTGCTGCTGATGGGAAACGTTGATTTACCAGTAAAAATTACATTGTCTAAAAATATATCGTTTTCTGCAATTCTATCCAACATTTCCACACCAAACTGCACCGGTGCAACTCTGTCGTCATCGGTAATGTGTTGAACCACGGTTAGTTTGTATGACTTCAAGTGCAATCGTTTACGTAATAAGCGTCAAACAGTCGTTTGCGGAATGCCAGTCTCCCGTGACGCATCCCAGTTAATTTCCCTAGACTACGTGCAAAGCTTTCTCCGAGTTGTTCAAAAGCAGCTTCAGGGACATGTAGGCGCTATGGTGATTTTGTATGTTTAATAGAACAACCTGTTTCAACAAAGGTTTGGTGCCGAGTAAATTGTATGCCTACTAGGAGACTCCCTACCATAACTCAACGAAAATTACATTGAACTGCAATTGCTGTCAAAACATACAACGAACACATTCTACACCAGTAAATGCATTCACTTTTAACAATACTGGTGACCAAATTCAGTAATAATAAATTATGTGACTTATAACTACACTTGTTTTGGTCTGAAATAAGACCTCAATCAAATCAGTAAGTTACCTAAATAAATGTTTATGTGCTTTTAAATCTGTAAAATCCTTTTTGAATCACCCGTATATTTATGGATACAACCAGTCTATAAAAAATCTGATGTGGACACCACATAACATCCTTGTACGCCTACTAAATTACATATACATATTTTTTTACAATCATAAGTTAATAATTATTAATAAATCAATATATTTAAATTAAAAAAAAAAGGAAATGAAGTCTGATTCAAACCGATGTGTCTTCCCCTTGTACGATCAAAATATTTCGTTAATTAAAATTTGATTTGGCTATAACTCTGGAACCAATGAAAATAAGTACCACTTGTGAATATCGTTGAAAAGCTCTCAATGAGGGATGATTACTGCAGTTAAGAAAAATTTCAAAATCCAGATTGTTTTGGATTTTGAGCTTTTTTGGATACTTCTGGTCCAGTCGATTGTAATCAAAAGGGGAGGTGCATAACTAGATGTTACAACAGTCCTAAATCCAAAATTTCAACATCCTACGGCTAATCGTTTCTGAGCTATGCGAGATACATACGTACGTATAGATGTCACGCCGAAACTAGACAAAATGGATATTTCTGTTGAAATCTGAAAAACGAAATTTTTCGCGATCACAATACTTCCTTTACTTCATCCACGGAAGTAAAAAAAAGAAGAGGACCTAATTATTTCAATTGATAAATTATAAATAAATTTCAATTAATTGATTACTTATAAATTTATACAGTTTACTAATTACAAATCCCGTTGTTAAAATGTTTATTCGTTAATTACATTATTTTGATCTAAGTAAGTGAAAGGTTTTTTTTTATTTGTTAGCTCTAACTGTTACAATAATGACCAAAACTAGTATTTTTAACATATAAATCACATTTTGAAAAACGTCATCCCGACAATGATAAGGAAAACCCGTTTATAAACAGGTGTAATAGTGAAAAATGATAATCAAATAAAAACAAATCATTATTTTTATTTTTTAAATGAACTACTAATGCGACATTGGATAAGATATTAAACGGTGTAAAAAAAAAGGATAAATTTGCAATATTTATAGGATCACTCTTTCCTTATTTTAACTGAATTTTCGTTATGCACCAAAAAAACTATTTTCTTTCTGGAATGTATCACGCTAAAAATGTTCACTTAGCTCAACGATACAACCGTAAGATATCTTAAAGTGTTTGTTTACAACAGTTCTAAACATAAGTGGAATTGATTTTAGAGGGCAAACTTCAATGGACATAAGTGGACAAACTTTATTAACCATTGAGAAAGGATTCTATTACTCGATTATCGTAACATGTTCACTTTTCTTCACCGATTTTCTTACTTACCCTAACCACAATGGAACTAACTGTTTATCGAACAACCGACTAGTTTTCAATATAGTAGTTAAAATAATAGTAGATTCTTTCTATTTTCTTCTCCAACTTACTACACTCTTTTATTAGTTTCCTGTTATAACCTGCTTTGTATGGGTGCAGTTTCTCAAATCATCTATACAAACATATAATCATTTTAAGTTTAGAAAAATTTCCTTTTTCTATTATTTTTGATAAAAAAAAATCAATTATTTCTTTTTATCCATTTTCATATTGATTCGAAACAAATAAAAACTAAAGTTATTTATTTAAAATATAACTAAAAGATAAAAACAAAAAGTAATTTTGAAATAAATTGGAAAATTAGCGTTTAAAATATAATTTCGTCGACTTCCATAGCTAAATAGGTAGCATCTCGGCATTTCATGCGGAGGTCCCGGGTTCGAATCGGGGTCAGGCGTCAGAATCTTTTTATACATAACCAATTTCCAACTGGCTAATGTCCTCTTTCATAACAAAAAAACTTCGATTTTTAACATAAAATTTTTTTACATAAAATGTGACTTTTTTCATTTATGGAACATTCTGTATTTTCATTTTATAATAAGATATCGCTGTTTATCTGATTTTAGGATATAAAAAATTTATTTATTTTTCAAGTGTATATCTTATAGTACATTAAATAAGCGGACACTTGCACGGTTCTATACATACTATGTTAATTTTGTCAAAAGTTTTGGTACACTTTTACA
Organism: Lycorma delicatula; assembly: GCF_047948215.1. Taxonomy (NCBI): domain Eukaryota; kingdom Metazoa; phylum Arthropoda; class Insecta; order Hemiptera; family Fulgoridae; genus Lycorma; species Lycorma delicatula. The sequence goes on from NC_134465.1 coordinate 30,372,816, forward strand.
GAAAACCAGAAACCAGATAACTTCATAGAACTATTTTTATTTCATTTTTTACTGGGTTTTGCTCAATGCAATGAATTTGGTTTTTTATTTTAGTCATTTTTTTTCCAGTAATTTACTTGCGTTTTTCCTGTCTCGAAAGAGACACAATTATTTTAAAAATTTTCTTTGAAAATCAGTTTCCGTAATGTTAAGAGATATTTTCGTAAAAAAAAAACGCAAAAAGAATTGTTCAAATACTTTTTCTGGTTATTGAGAAAATTGAACCTAAACATTAAAATACAAGATTTTTTAGAAATCAACTTTAAAAATTGGACTGGGGACCCACCTGAGAATGAAAAAAGTGTAGGTGCATATCAGCACTATAAAATGAATTGTCGGTATCCTCCTGCTCTTTTTAATGTTCTTTTAGCTTTTTTATTTTCTGCTGAAGACTCTGGATTTTTTAGATTTTTTTATATCCCTCTCAGCCTCCCTGACGCGAGTTTCATCAAAATATTTGGAAACTTTGACACATTTCTTCCCAGGATTTAATCCTACTTTGCCCAACAATAAACACTATTACATTCCCAGCATTGTAAGAGCTCAAAGCCTCATAAATTCAAAATTCCAGATTATTTCTACATATTTTTTGATATCCTTGACCAGGTAATATTGTTCAAATACTCATTCGCGTTCTACGCATCACCATGCAGACACTTTTGCAGCAGGATTGGATTTTAAAGGTCTTTAAACAGTGGTATAATTTCCTGCATTACTGCTTTTGGTATGTGTGCATGTTTATTGTGGTCATTTGCTTTTTTACTACTGGTGTTTCTCAAAATACTTTAACCATAATAAGTTTTTATTTCATCAACAATAATTTGTCAACAAATAATTTTACGGGCCTTGGCAAAATTTGCATACACTATTTCTCATAAAAGTTTACTCAAATCGTCAGAATTGAATATGTCATACTCAGAGTCATCAAAATGAGTATCATAATCATAATATTTTTATGAATACTTGGCAAGTTTAACTTTAGATGTATTTTAGAAGAACCACTATCACTACTAAGAAGACTTTTTTCTAAATTTTCTTCAGCTTTTCATTTTGGAATCACTCATCCTACAAACAGCATTTTCCTTCGCTTTTTTCCAGCATCTCTTTTCAATAATTGTGGAATTTCTTAATTTTAAGCATCGTTTTAAAAAATAAACTAAGCATGTTTACCAATAAATTACGTTAACAGAAATGAAACTGTACAAGAAAATCAAAATAACTCACAGTATCGCGCTAAAATTACATTAAAGCATTATCAATAACCACAAAAATCAACAAAAATTCACAAACTCATTAGAAAATACAAAACATAACGTACCACTCAAAAGTAAAGCACATGTGAATAGGATAGGAAATCCAGCTACAAAAAAATTAAAGAAAAAAAAATTCAGTTGTCACAAAATAAAGAACTAAATCAATGAAAATAAAATGTATAACTATTTTTTAAAATATTTTTGCAGTATAAATTTTCAGTCAAATATCATCATATGCATCACATTAAACAGAAAAATCGGGAAATGTTAAAAATGCAAAAAATCAATTTTTTTTTTGATTTTTCGTGCAAGTGTCCTTAACGATTTAATATTTAAAAAAAAATCTACTATTACTCATTTAAAATGAAAAATAATAAAAATAAAAAGCTACGTTAAACTATTGCAGAAATATTTTTTTTTAAATATAGATAACTCAAATCCGTATTCTGATTGTTAAACACTTATTATCAGGAGATAAGAGAAATATTAAAAAAAAACTTATGAAATACTACAAAACTATAAAATAGTTTTACCTGTGTTCATAAAATAAAAAATATACTAAACCATTTTAGACAATCCCAACCAAAAGCAAAAGATAAAAAAAAATATATTAAACTTGTTTTTCAACGACTTTTAACGTTTTCTATTTTCAAATTCATTTTATTAACGGTTACTCTGTCTGCATGAAATCTCAGAAAATTATTAAATTAGAAATTATCTTGTTTGGAGTTAAATTACTAAGCATTTGGTACCGTTGGTAATGATGCAAATGTATAAATTAAATTTCCACTTACCAACAATTTAAAAAAACGTAAATCCTAGTACTTTCGGAGCTGTTACACCATCTTCAGGGATATTAATTTAAATTCAAATCAATAATTGTTTTTAAATTAAACTGTTACGTTGATAATAGTCGGTCGTCAAGAATAAAATTAATTCGTACGTCACTCAACCTTTGCATAAGACAGTAACAGTAAGATGTTTGCGACGTCGCAAACATCTTACAAACACGTTACTGACTTACTGATGTACGAATTAATTTTATTCTTGACGACCGACTATTATGAACATAACAGTTTAATTTAAAAACAATTATTAATTTGAATTTAAATTAACATCTTTTAGAAAATCCCTGAAGATGGAGTAACAGCTCCGAAAGTACTAGGATTTACACTTCTTAAAGTTTTGGCAAGTTGAAATTTAATTTATACAATTATTTTGTTTTCTACCGACAGAATATGTGAAAAAATAAAGCGTTAGATCAATAAACGTTATATCTATAAGTTTATAAATAAACATTTATATGGATGTAAACAAATAAACGTGTTTATATTCTTTCCCTAATAAATCTCATACTTATTACTTGCCTGACATTATTGTAATGCTGAATGTATGATGATTATATTATAATTAATGACGTTCAAGAGTGGGCTAGCTATTATTTTTTATCCAATAAGTAAATAGAGTATCTACTCAATCATTTTGAATTTTTAACTCATCCACTTACAGTCAAATAAGAAATAAATTTTTATGAAGATAGTAATTTTAATAAATGAAAAAAATGAAAGAGAGTGTAATAATAATAAACATAATTAGTAATAAAATAAATTTTAAGACAAAATAAAATACTCAACATGTTGATTTAAGGATAATTTATACAATAGGATTTAATAAAAAAAAGAAGATATTTTAAAGTTTTATGCACCAATAAAGTATTGTAAACTCTTCTTGAACTCGTTTCTATTGTGAAAGAAAGATTTTATAAAAACAAAATAAGAAGTCAATCCCTGACTTTACATCTACTTTCTCTCTTGTTGTCTGTCTATTTACACATCCTACATAAATTTATTTACCTGAGTATTTCCTCTTTAGTTCTTAAAGAATATTATCTTTTAATAATTTAGCATTAACTTTTTTAAATCTTTTAATTTTTAATCCTACGAATAACTTCATAGTAAACCCATTTATCTAAAAACGAAGAAATCATTTATAAAAATTCAAATCATTACAACCAACTCATAAAAACATTTATATAAATAAAAAATATAAAAGAAAAATATATGCAAGTCCTAACCTATTATACAAAATTATTATACATATAAATGCCTATTAAACGGCATTTATATGTGGGTCTGTCTGTGTGTTGCGTCTCCCTTAGCTTAGCACCGGAATTTACCGATCACTAGCGGAAAATCCGATTCTTTAGTACATGTCTCGTGGTAGTCAGGTGTATACTTGTTATATATCTATATATTGATATATATGCAAAATATATATTAATATTTTTTTATTAATGCGATTGTTTTTCTTCATAAAATCGATTGTTTATGTTAAGACTCAGGTTTCATTTCAGGCTTTCAAGAAAAAAGTTCCTCCTTTTTTATTTTTACAAATAAAAAAGGAGGAACTTTTTTCTTACTCTATATAAATTCTGAATATTTTGTTACTCTTATTAAATAAATCTACCTAATTCTCTATTGTTAGTCAGTCTTGTAATAACTATAAAATAAATTAATAAATTTTATATCGTAATTCATTCATGCAATATCGCAGCAGATCTTAAAACACAACTATTTTCGATACAAATAAATCGATACTGAAAATACTATCGAAAACCATTTAGAATCGTATATATGATTTCCTTTTGGCGTTGTAATTACAATTAAACAAACATATAGAGCAAAATGCGTGGGTCAAATCAAATGGCACACAATAAAGGTCAAAGTTAGAAGAAACAATCAGAATTAAAAGAATTTTGAATCCTATATATCCTCCTTAGCGATTTATTGATTTTGAAGGGAACTTCTCTTTTATTATTATTGTCAAAGAAGATTATTTTCTTATTACGATAATTTGTTTCATAAATTGAATATAATATATAAATAATTAATTTATTTATTTAATTTATATTTAAGCTTCCAGCTCTCGTATTGATTGAATTTGCATATGGATATTATAGATCTTGATGAAAATGTTGAGAGTGTGCAATCATTAAAAGATGCCTTAACCGATCTAAACCAAATTAAATTGGGGAACTTTGCTGATATTTTTTCGCACACACCCTCATCACAGCTTTTTGAACATCTTGTGTTGTTTGAAAATGGTGTCCCTTGACCGCTATTTTGACTCTTGGAAATAGAAAAAAGTCGCACGGAGCGATATCTGGTGAATAAGGTGGCTGTGGTAGTATCGAAATTTGTTTTGAGGTTAAAAATTGCTGTACTGACAGAGCAGTATGGGATGGCGCATTATTGTGATGCAGAATCCAATTATCAGCAATGTTGGCACGGACACGAAAAACTCGTTTACGAAGTCTTTCTAAAATTTCTTTGTAGAAATATCGATTAACTGTTTGTCCTGGAGGCACCCACTCTTTATAAACAATTCCCTTGGAATCGAAGAAGCACACAAGCATGCATTTCACTTTTGACTTTGACATGCAAGCTTTTTTTGGTCTGGGTGATCCCTTTGAGCACCATTGGCGAACTTTGGCGTTTTGTCTCTGGATCGTAATGAAAAAACCAACCTTCATCACTAGTGATAACACGGCTCAACAAATCTGGATCGATTTCCGTTTGCTCTAACAGATCGGCTGCCACATTTTTCTGTGTTTCTCGCTGTTGTGTGAGATTTTTGGGGACCATTTTTGCACAAATCTTTCTCATACCAAGATCTTCAGTTAATATTAGACGAACCGTTTCTCGATCGATGTTGAGTTCTTCTGCAATCATTTTCACGATAATCTTCGATCAGATCGTACCATTTAACGCACCCTGGTCAAGTTGACATCTGTCCGTGAGGTTGATGGTCGTACACTGCGGTCTTCATCTTCAACATTCGTTCTGCCTTCACTAAAAATTTTATGCCACCGAAAAACTTGAGCTCTTGATATAACCTCCTCTCCAAAAGCCTTCTGGAAGTAACCAGAAGTAGTCGTCACATATTCACCCGATTTAACGCAAAAAGAAATGGCATACAGTAGCGCAATATTTTGCGGTTTCATTTCTGTGACGAGAGACACAAACACGTGTTCACTTATTACAGCACAACTCACGACTGAGCAGTTGCATCAATGTGCCGCTTGGACTAGAAGTAGCTTATAGACTAAGGTCAAAGATGGTGTACCTACGCAAGCTGCAGGGTTGCCACATCTTGCAAAGAAAAATCAGTCTCATTACTTTATTGTCGCAGCTCTTGTATATATATATATTAAGTAAATACAATTGAAAGTTTGATAAAACATTAACAAAATGAACATTACGGAACTTCACAAAATTTAACCTTTCATTTTTACCCTTTCCCCCTTTTCCATCTCCTCTTCCTCATTTTCATTCTACAATATCTATTTTCCTTTTCCCCCTTCTTTTCATTTTCTTTATTCTCTCATTTCCCCTTTCCATTTCCTTTTCCAGATTATCCTTTTCCCCGTTTCCCATTTTTTATTTTTTTTCCATTTTATCCTTCTTCCCTTTTACCTTTTCTGATTTTTCCCTTTCTCCCTTTTCCCCGCGCGTAAATCGGTCCAGTAATTTTTTAGTCTATATCGGACGCACGCTTTTCCTATAATTTAAAAGTTTCTAATTTAAATATCATTTTCATCTCTCAAAGTTTTTTTTTTTTTAATTTTTAACTTTCTTAATTTTCTCGTTCGGCAATAAGTTTATGAAAAAGGATTTTTATATAATGAATAATGTAAATTTTTTTTAGAGAAATATTTTGAAAGTTTTCATCTCTTATCTGAATTAAATTTCTTTAAGTTTTTACAAATTTTCTTTGTTACTAAATTTTACATAGTTTTAAACTTACAATAAAAAGATACTAGATATAGAATAATAATAAAAAAGATAGGAAGAGTAAAAATGTTGATAACGAGTTGCGGTTGAAAGTTTTATATGACGTGTATATACGTCATATAAGTACTACATGTAAATACTTCTACTTACTGTTATATGCTTGCTTAAAACTTTAAATTTAAAATAAGATTAAAAACAGATACACCCTTTTTATAAAAAAAAAAAAAAAATGTAAATAACGAACTATAAATTAAAAAAAAATAACATCTCTTTTTAGGTGATCAAAGCTCACTTTGATCGGATGGTTTTCTGGGACCATCCGTTAAGTATTGTTTTAGAGGATGAGATGAATGTTTTTTGTAGCGTGTGAAAGATGCCATCCCTGAACCGGGATTCGAACCCGTGACCTCCGGATAAAAGATTGAGACGCTCACTCGCGCCACGGAGGCCGGCTTCTTTTTTTTACTTTTTTTTTTATTACGTGTTAGGAAAAAGTAACGATATAAACTTAATAAATTATGAGATAATATAATAAATTAAAGTAAACGATTTTTTAATAATTATTTCCATGAAATATGTGAAAGAGATTTTATATATATATATACGCATGTGTGTAAATGTTCACTGAATCTACTACTCTGCTTCCGTTTTTACGACTAAAATTTACGCAAGGGAATTGGTAGGGAAGTTACCTAATTTTTCTCCAATCTTGTGTCATTAGGGAATTGGTATGTCTGGAGAATTTTCACGCCGTCCTTCCGTGGTAGTCTATTTGAAAAAAGGAACTCACTCGCTTTGTCTGTGTAACTTCATGTCTACCTTTCATTTTTAACCAATTTTTATTAAGAAAAAAATAAAAAGACCGACGATCAACAGTTCATACAGTATAATTAAAATTAAATAATGCTTATTAAGTAATAATTTTTAGTTAACGAGAATAAATGAAATTTATTATTATTATTATTATTATATCATTATAAAATTCATAGACACCAATATTCGTAATGGATTGGTAGAAAATCATCCTTTCACCTGGAGGTTCCGGGTTCAAATCACGGTCGGACATGATATTTTCTCTCACTAAAAATTTCATTATCATCAATAATACCATTGTTGGATGTCAACCTGCTGTATTTACGGCAAGAATAAATAAAATTATTTTTAAAAACAGATATCTATTAAACAAAATAGTCAAAAGAAAAAGCTAAAAAAATTTTTTTTTCAAAATGTGAAACTTTATAACTAGATGAACATTATGACTGTAAAACAATCATCATTAAAAAAAAAAAGAAAGTATAATTTCAGAAAAAAACAAATCTATTTGTATGTAAGAAAAAAAACTGAAAAAAAATGTCAACAGTCTAAGTTGAAAGCGTAAGGTTAGATTATATTATTCCATCATTTTATCGTGCACTACGTGCATTACTTGAACAGTCTTTAAGGAAAGGTTTATGTACATTATCATCATAGACAGGAATATTGTATGAAAGCGCACAAAACGCCACAAAGAATTTAGGTCTACGTACATACCGAATACATTGCGTAGAGGAACTGAAACCCCAGATACTGATAAAAGAATAAGGTATCCAGTGGTTTATCCACCAGGTGGAAAGTAATAGGATGGGCATTATTAAATAATGAGTTTTTTTTAGTGATCAGGCGGATTTTATCCTTAGCCGTTGCATCAATAATCAGAACAGATATTGGTCAACAAAAAATCCACATATCTTACATGAATCGACGTTACGCTTTCAGAAGGTAGGGGTTTGGTGTGTGTTACCCACCGGGTTGGTCTAGTGGTGAACGGTCTTCCCAAATCAGCTGATTTGGAAGTCGAGAGTTCCAGCGTTCAAGTCCTAGTAAAGCCAGCTATTTTTACACGGACTCGAATACTAGATCGTGGATACCGGTGTTCTTTGGTAGTTGGGTTTTCAATTAACCACACAACTCAGGAATGGTCGAACACTTCATTTACACTCATACATATCATCCTCATTCATCCTCTGAAGAATTATCTAAACGGTAGTTACCGGAGGATAAACAGGAAAAAGAAGGATTTTTTCCCCTACTCTCCCAGACCGGATATCCATTTAAGTATACTCAGTCGGGAAGAGTGTCCTTTTACTCTAAGGGAGCGTCCCCCGCCCACCGGTTGTACACGCTCCCCCGGTCTCGGATCTTTAATTTTATTTTATTCGCCTGCCTCTAATCCCCTGCCTCGGAGACGGGGTATGGTTACGCCAGCCCCCATCCCCTCAGCAGGTAACCGGGTCTCGGTCATTATGCCTTTGCCTCTAATCAGCGGCACCGACCCCACTAAGCGCCGAGGCACCCGTAGGAGCGGCACCGCCAACCGGGACTAGGTCTTTTATTTGTCCCACACTCCCCAGGAGTTCCCCCCCTTCTCAGGAACCCGCACACCACAGCGTACGGGCCCTCCACGAAGGGACTGTCCTCCCTACCCTAATTTCACAAACCCCTAAAATTAGAAAAACCTTCTAAGAAATAAAAAATAAGAATTAAATCAAATTGAGAATTTTAAACAAAAAAATATAATATATTAACAAATATAAAAATGCATTGAAAAGTAAAAAATAAATTATATGAATATCTAATAAATAAAAAATAAATAAAAGTAATAATTATTAAATTTTAAAATTAAAAGTAATGAAAATATTTGTGTTAAATAAAAACGTGGCGCAGTTTTTATAACAATGTTTTCGAATAAGTATTTATAGATATTTGCTGTATTTTAAAATATATTTTTTGTTTAATGAGGTTGTTTAGTAAATGTATATACTTTATTTATCTATAATAAAATAACTTATTTTTAATTTATTTATTGGTTATTTATTAGATATTTATATAATTTATTTTTTACTTTTCAGTGCATTTTTATATTTGTTAATATATTATATTTTTTTGTTTAAAATTCTCAATTTGATTTAATTCTTATTTTTTAATTTTTAGAGGGTTTTTCTAATTTGTTTCCTTTTTTTATTAATATTAGTTAAATATAAGCTTTTTTAAAAAATAATTTTTTATATGTAATCAAATATATTTTGGCAATTTTTTTTTGTTTTATTTTTTTTTAAGACTAAAAAAAAGTAAAAATATTTATTTTTATTCATCGAAGTTACATATGTGTACCATATTTCAATTATTTTCATACGACAGTTCATGAGAAATGAAAGTTTTCAACTAAATGCATCAATTTAGCGTAGGGGTAGTGCGTGGGGGTGGGTCATATCAAATTCCGACACCGTAGTGCTGCATTGTCATCGAAGTTACATACGTGTACCAAATTTCATTGATTTTCATACGATAGATCAAAAGATATAGCAGTTGCAAGATTTGATTATAACTAAAGCAAATTAAATAAAAGCTTTTAAAAAGATAATGAAATAAATTAAAAACCACAAGTAAGCCTTTATACATACATTATGCCTGAAAAGTATATAGAGAATAATTTCATTTTTTTTAATAATTTTACAGTAGATAAAATAAAATTATAAAATAATGATGATGACAATATCCTGTAATCAAACCCAGGACTATATAAATTGATAGATAATAATAAATAAAAAAAAAATTGCATACAAAAATCATTAAGAATTAGGAATAGACACCAAATTTTGATTTATTTATTAAAAATTAAACTTTTAACTGATAATAAATAAATTGATATAAAATAATATAAATTTATACAATACAATTTTCAATAAAACAAAATTGTTACTATACAGAAGAACAATTTTATTTAAACTGTAAACAATTGAAACAAAATATTTAACAACTTTAAAAAGCTTTTATCATTTGTGGTATCGTGAAAGCAAATAAGCAATTTGTTTCGTGCGTGTTCATAATAATTTTCTTGTAGGCTTTTTTGTTCTTTAATACTTAACTACACCGAGTTTATAAGTACAATACTAAATAAGTATTAACGGGAATAGCCTAGAATTAAAAACAAAGAAAAGAAAGTAATAAAAAAGAAAAAAAACGTTTGTTGAAAATTACTATAATTAAAATTTTTGGTAGGGGTAAAAAAAAACCATTGTAAGGTTAATAAATTAAAATAAAACGAGAAAAGTTAAACATAAATTCTAACTAATATTAATTCTACAAAAAAGAAAATATATTTTTTTAATTCGTTCAAAATGTGTTAATTAATTGGGGAAAAATAAAAATATATATTTATAAAATATAGAGTGGGAAGTAAAATGAATATGATTATATTATAAATATTATATTCGGTGTTAAAATTTCTCTTTTAGAAAGGTAAGCATGTTATTTAAAAACCATACCGCGTTTTTACTTTATTATAGATAAAAATAAATTGCCATAAAATATTACAAAAGAATAAACATGATGTAAAGTATAATTAAATTGAAAACCTGACGATTTCTTAACTTGAGATTACTGTTATTATTTCTATTTATTATTTATATATACAAAATATTTTATTTGTATTTATTTATATTTTATATAACTATTACTACTTATTAACTTGATATTATTAGCTTAATATTTTCCTCATACGATACAGAGTGATTCACGAAGAATGTAACAAATATTTAGAAAATGTTTTAATAGAAATAAAGAAGAAAGTTCAAACAAATGTTTAGAATCGCTTCGTAACCGAGTGTCGGTTGGTGAATGATATCGACCTGATTTCTTCGCCATCGGTAAAATTAACCGGACTGAAATTTCTGTGAACCAAATTAAGGGTAAATTTACTGGTTTTATACGAAATCTTACCTGAAAAATTGAAAACGATAATCTCAAAGCTGTATCTTTATTAGTTTTCGAGAAATCTTGGATAAAAACTAACATTTGAAGCCGTAAAAGACAAATATTTTATGTCTGGCGTAAAATATTTATGTTAAATGGGTAATTAAAATACAGGATGTCCCATATAAAATGCAACCCATCAATCACTCATCCATGAAATTTCAAAAGTCAATCTTACTCCCCTACTCGTTACTGAAATGGACTCGTCCAACAGCTGAACATCGCGGCGACGCAGTAGAACACTACCTATAGTAACAACAATGCAATCATAACCTTCAGTGTATTGCTAGAGACAAGATGGTGTTTTCGCTAGATGAACGTGTTTTCATTGTTGAGTCGTACTTCAGAACGAAATCAGCGGATGCAGTGCAAGATTTGTTTCGCCATAAGTACCCAGATAAACCGGATCCTAACAAAACATCAGTATTAAGGTTAGTCGCAAAATTTAGAGAGACCGGTTCTGTTAACAACAAGGAATACAAAAGATCTGCGTCAGTGTTGAATACAGATACAGTCGCTGAAATCAAAGACCGATTACTCGCCTCGCCAAATAAATCGATCAGACGTTTGTCTACTGAAATTAATTTGTCTAAATCAACTGTTCATCGGGCGACCAAACGATTACAATTACGACCTTATCGCATTCAAACGGTTCATCGACTTCTTGAGGCCGACAAAGAAAAACGGCTACAATATTGTCAACGGTTCCGTCAATTTCTGCGCGAGGGAATTAACGTTATGGATTCGTTATTTTTCACAGATGAAGCACGGTTTCATTTGGACGGCTACGTAAACAGCCAAAACAGTAGAATTTGGAGCGCTGAAAATCCCCACGTTTATCACGAAAAACAATTACACCCGCAGAAGTTGGGCGTGTGGTGCGCGATATTGCGGAAGAAAATAATCGGTACTATTTTTTTTCGAGTACACCATTAATGCAGATCGATATCAGGATATTTTATTTCAGTTCATCGCATTCTTGGAAGAGGAAGACAGACACTGCCGTCTACAACATGACGGTGCGACATAGCACTACTCAGGTTCAACTTATGATTTCGTCGAGGAATTCTTTGGTAATCGTGTTATCGGTCGAGGTTTGTGGCCACCAAGATCTCCAGATTTGAATCTCTGCGGATTTTTTTCTACGGGGTTACCTCAAAGAAAAAGCCTACAGCAACAAACCACGAACACTTGAACAATTGAAAGTCAATATTGAACAAGCTGTATTAAATATCCAGCCACAAACTTTAAAAAAAGTTGCAAGAAACGCTGTAAAAAGAATTGAAGCTTGTATTCAAGAAGATGGCGGCCACTTCCAACATTTACTCTAAATTTAAGGTAATGGATGGTAATAATAAAAATTACATTTACATTTACACATGCCTTTTTATTATTTCAATACCTACCAATATAAGGTCGGGTTGCGTTTTATATGGGACACCGCTGTATAAAGGTTTTAAACATAACTTGATGAGAATTTGATTCTCAGTCAAGTCAAAAGAAACTAAAAATAAATGTAACAATTTCGAAATTTATTAAAAATCAATCCTATAAAAATGTGACAGATTACCAGGTTTTGATGAAACGTTCTGATGATTACTTATAATACGGCAGATCAATGGCTTCGATGGGTGTCACTGAACCACCCTACGTACAGTCCGGATCTGATATAATCTGACTTTCATCTTTCCTGAAATTAAACGTATTTGGAAAAATATATGCTGAACGATATAACATCAACCTGATACATCTGGTTTAAGAAACACGTGGCACAGACCTTTAAATGGTCAATCTTGTCTCCCAATCACTAAAATTTTGGGATGTCCAAGAGAAATATATTAAAAAATTTTGATTTTTTTTACGAGTTCTTGGTTATTCCATAAAATAATAGATTTCTTAATCTATCTTTTCGTATGTAACATATGTTTCCACATGTTACGTATCTCAACTTCTATATGTTACCGTAAAAGAGCGATATCTTGAAAATTTTGATATTCTCCGGTGAATGTTGATACATACCAAATACGTCAGTGAAAGACCGAAATATTTACTTATTCAGTCCTTCGCCGATATATGTCAGAAGCATAGATAAGCTCTCTTGGGATCGAGACTACAATTCGAAATTAATAGAATAACTCAATACAATCTCTGAGGTAAATCGATTACGAGAAACTCTGGTAAAAAAAATGGATTTTAAATTTAAGCCAAACACAAACTACGCTAACTAATCTCGTTTAATTTACGTTAAATATAAAACTATACATGTTATTCTCCAACACTGGAGGGGATTAATCAAATTCACCGCATTTATAAAAAAGTCTTCTCCATTTTATAAATTGAAAGGGCCAATCAGGATATACAGAATATTTTAATCGCATGGGTGAACGATAACGATAAAAATAAATGGTCAGATGGTTTGTCCTTTGTTCATTTTTTTTTTATAAAAATATTTTTATTCATCATTCATTCATTATTCATCATTCATCATCAGTGTATGATGAATGCTGTGAAATTGATTAATCGCCTCTAATGTTGGGGAATATTTTATTTAATTTGTATATTTAACGTTAATTAGATGAGGTTAGCAAGGGTAGGTTATGCTTAGCATAAAATTTGCTTTTTTGTGAGGGTTTCTAGTAAACTAATTATCTTAGAGATTGGTATTGGGCAATTTTTGTTTAAATTTCTAATTATCGATCCCCATCGATATATAGGTTATCGATCCCCATCAGAGCTTATCTCTGTTTTTCAACATATACCGATAAATAAGAAGATATTTCGGTCTTTCACCGACATATTTGGTATGTGTCGACATTCACCGGAAAATGGTGACATTCTTTAACTTCGGTCTTTCACGGTAACATGTATATGAATATTTTCTGAAAACATTTTCTTAATTTCATTCTACACCTCAAAAAAATATATAGTTTTTTTTGCTCTAACTCTTAATTTGTATTATTTTTTTAGCTGTAATAGTTATGAAATATTTTGCCAGCTTTTTTCATTGTTTTATTTAAGCGTGATTTTTTTTTTGTCAATAACAATTTTTTACACGATTATTTAGCATTTTTAAAAACGTTTTTCATATTTTAAATAAAAACACTTTTATTTAGGATAATTCTAGGTATTTAGCAATATAAAAAAAAATTTCGAGATTTTAATGTTTCATTTTTTCAAATATTTATGTTATATGATTAAAGAAAAGTGTTCAGAATGGAAAGAGAAATGAACATTGGTAAAATAGACGGAGCATACAGGAAAGTTAAGGAAAATTTTGGGGTACATAAATTAAAATCTAATGTGTTAAACAAAGATGGTACACCAATACATAATACGAAAGGTAAAGTCGATAGATGGGTGGAATATATTGAAGAGTTATACGGAGGAAATGAATTAGAAAATGGTGTTATAGAGGAAGAAGAGGAAGTTGAGGAGGATGAAATGGGAGAAATAATACTGAGATCTGAATTTAAGAGAGCATTAAAAGATTTTAATGGCAGAAAGGCTCCTGGAATAGACGGAATACCTGTAGAATTACTGCGCAATGCAGGTGAGGAAGCGATTGATAGATTATATAAACTGGTGTGTAATATTTATGAAAAAGGGGAATTTCCGTCAGACTTCAAAAAAAGTGTTATAGTAATGATACCAAAGAAAGCAGGGCCAGATAAATGTGAAGAATACAGAACAAATAGTTTAACTAATCATGCATCAAAAATCTTAACTAGAATTCTATACAGAAGAATTGAGAGGAGAGTGGAGGAAGTGTTAGGAGAAGACCAATTTGGTTTCAGGAAATGTATAGGGACAAGGGAAGCAATTTTAGGCCTCAGATTAATAGTAGAAGGAAGATTAAAGAAAAACAAACCAACATACTTGGCGTTTATAGACCTAGAAATGGCATTCGATAACGTAGACTGGAATAAATTGTTCAGCATTTAAAAAAAATTAGGGTTGAAATACAGAGATACAAGAACAATTGCTAACATGTACAGGAACCAAAGAGCAACAGTAACAATTGAAGAACATAAAAAAGAAGCCCTAATAAGAAAGGGAGTCCGACAAGGATGTTCCCTATCTCCGTTACTTTTTAATCTTTACATAGAACTAGCAGTTAATGATATTAAAGAACAATTTAGATTCGGAGTAACAGTACAAGGTGAAAAGATAAAGACGCTACGATTTGCTGATGATATAGTAATTCTAGCCGAGAGTAAAAAGGATTTAGAAGAAACAATGAACGGCATAGATGAAGTCCTACGCAAGAACTATCGCATGAAAATAAACAAGAACAAAACAAAAGTAATGAAATGTAGTAGAAATAACAAAGATGGACCACTGAATGTGAAAATAGGTGGAGAAAAGATTATGGAGGTAGAAGAATTTTGTTATTTGGGAGGTAGAATTACTAAAGATGGACGAAGCAGGAGCGATATAAAATGCCGAATAGCACAAGCGAAACGAGCCTTCAGTCAGAAATATAATTTTTTTACATCAAAAATTAATTTAAATGTCAGGAAAAGATTTTTGAAAGTATATATGTTTAGAGTGTCGCTTTATATGGAAGTGAAACTTGGACGATCGGAGTACCTGAGAAGAAAAGATTAGAAGCTTTTGAAATGCGGTGCTATAGGAGAATGTTAAAAATCAGATGGGTGGATAAAGTGACAAATGAAGAGGTATTGCGGCAAATAGATGAAGAAAGAAGCATTTGGAAAAGTATAGTTAAAAGAAGAGACAGACTTATAGGCCACATACTAAGGCATCCTGGAATAGTCGCTTTAATATTAGAAGGACAGGTAGAAGGAAAAAATTGTGTAGGCAGGCCACGTTTGGAGTATGTAAAACAAATTGTTAGGGATGTAGGATGTAGAGGGTATTCTGAAATGAAACGACTAGCACTAGATAGGGAATCTTGGAGAGCTGCATCAAACCAGTCAAATGACTGAAGACAAAAAAAAAAAAAAAAAAAACATGTTATATAGTCATAATTGATTTTAATCAACGTTTTGTAAATCTGTTCTACTATGCTTTATGAAAAATACTTTATCAATGTACATTTAATTTTTCTTTAAAAGAGGCTTATTTAAAAAACATATAACTTTAGCATCAGTTTTTACTTCCTTGTACGAAGTAAAGGAAGTATTGTTGATCATGAAAAATTTCGGTTTCCAGATTTCAACGGAAATATCCATTTTAACCATCCTTGAATCCATTTTGACTAGTTTTACCTTGACCTATGTACGTAGATACGTATGCATCTCGCATAACTCAAAAACGATTGGCCATAGGATGTTGAAATTTTGGATTTATGACTGTTGTAATATCTATCTAGATGTGCACCTCCACTTTTGATTGCTATCGACTGGACCAAAAGCCTTCAAAATCAAAAAAATATTTGAATTTTAGTCTTTTTCTTAACTGTAATAACAAGTCCTCATTGAGAAATTTTCAACGATATATCATAACTGGTACTTATTTTCATTCATTCCAGAGTTATAGCGAAATAAAATTTTAATTAATGAAATATTTGGATCTTAGGAGAAGGCATATCAATTCGAATCAGACAGATTTCATCTCCTTTTTTTTCTTTAAATTTTTTCTTTTTTAATTTAAATATATTGATTTACTATTAATAATTATTAACCTCTCATTGTAAAAAAAAAATTAATGATAAATAATAATGAATAATAAAAAAATTCAAAAAAAAAAATATGAAAAAATATCAGAAGTTTTTAATGAAATAAAGTTTTATGTACTTTTATTTTAAAAAAATCTGTACAATGTAATTTAATAGGCGTACAAGAAAGTCACGTGTTGTCCACATCAGATATTTTTTTAATAATAATAAATTACAGTTTATGTCATTCTATTATATATATATATATATATATATATATATATATATATAAATTTTTTTAAAATTATTTTGCAATTTTTTAGCTTAGGTGGTTTATTGCAGTAATTATTTATATGGACAAATTTTTTATCGGCCATATTTTAAATAAAAGTAAAAGTAAAAATAGTACATAAACCACAATTTTATAATAAAATAAAAACCAATTAAAAAAAGAAGCGTAAAAAATAATTTAAAAAAAAAGAATAAAGATATGTACATTTCATGTTAAGATAAGTAAATTAAAGGGTTACAGGCATGAGATAGAAACAGATATTATTAAAGATAGGAAATGTAGACAATTCCCTAATATTCGGCCAGTTTAATAGGCCGAGGTTAAGTTTATTAGGCGACCACAACATTTTACGAATGGTCGAACTGTGAGACTGTACAAGACTACACTTCATTTACATATCATCCTTATTCATCCTCTGAAGTATTAACTGAAAGGTAATTACCGGAGGCTAAACAGGAAAAAGAAAGACAAGGTTTATTAGGCGAGGTCAGCGAGCGTTAGGTTATATTTGCTGATATCGTACAAAGTTCAATACACAGAATCGTTAGTTACTGTGTGTTAATGGTGTCATGTAGTAATGTTTTTGTACGTGACGGTTGTGAATTAGGTAAATTTTTTAGTAATATCGGAAAGTGATTATTCTTTAAAATGGTTTTTTTTTTACAACAGAAAACCCCATTTAAATGGATATTTTGCTGAATTTACCTTTGGCAGGTTGCATCCCGAATATAAATCATGTATTCATGCTTTATTTAAAGCTACCGGCGAGCAGTACAATGATGAAAAATATATAGAATTTTAATAATGACCCTCAATTCTAGGATAGTGACATTTCCGAAGACGACTTTTGAGGGAAATTTAATGCTTTTTCCATATTTCCGACGAGTCATTCTTAAAAATATAGACACTATTTTAAATAATATATTTTACTAAGATAAAAAATGATAACTGAATCTACCTACATACAGACTTTATTGTAAATATAAGGTTTCTGAATAATAATAAATTTTTATGAGTTAATAAAAAAAAAACGACTCAAAGGCCTACTTAAAGAATTTCACGATGTCTACTTATTTTCCATTAAAATTGGAAAAAATTGAATTATTTATGAAATATCTAATATATATATATATATATATATATATAGAGCATAGATTATTTTTTAAATTCGTATAAAAATTCCAAATTTCAACTTGCAGAAGTTAGAAACAAACCTAAAACAACTATGAATCTTTCATTTGTTAGAGCCTATTTCGAAAAGTAGAAATCCGTAAAAAATTGCGAATTACATTATTTTTATGTTTGTCTTATTATAATAAACCGTTTAAGGTAGAAAACTGGAACAAGATAAAAAAAAAAAATATTTTTTTTATCAAAATCAAAATAAAATATAAAATATTCATATACCGGGTGATTAAAAAAGGACTTCATAACTTCAAAAGCATATGAAAATTAATTGAGAAAACTTCCAGATTCGGTTAAGGTTTTAATTCATAGCAAAACATATCAAGTTTTGAATCACGTAGTTCATTAATACCAAATACGGCCACCAGCGCTGTCACCAGTGTTGTTAAAAATGAATACATTTACAGGCGCGGACCGTGCTTGCTGTGTGTTTCGGTTTTACGATTTGGAGCCAGCAACTGGAGTTCAACGTAATTTTCGTAAAGAGTACGGTTGATGGTGGGCAAACAATATATTCTTGGCACTAAACCTTCGTTGAGAAAGAATGTTCTGTTAAACATACAGAATCACCAAGACGCCTATGCGTCCCTGAAGCTGTTGTAGAACAACTAAGAGAAAACTTTGCAAGTAGTCCAAAGAAATCAACTCGACGTGCATCAAATGAGACTGGTATTCCACAAATGGTTGTTTTGTGCGTATTACGTAAACGATTGCATTTGAAGCCGTACAAACTAACCGTGGTTCAATATTGCAGATGACGAAAAAGTTGCTCGGTTGAAATTTGTGTAGAAATGATGGATAGAATTGCAGACAACGATACATTTTTAGTAATAAAGTCAAGGTTTCACATTAGCGGCAAGGTGAACACCCATAACTGCCGAATATGGGGAAGCGAAAACCCTCCCCCTCAGGTGAATGTTTATTGTGCCTTAAGCAAACAAATACTATACGGCTCGTTCTTCTTTCAAGAGACAACCGTAAGTGGTATAGTTTATCCGGAAAAAATTTTCTAATTCCTAAATTAGATGATGACCAAAATAGACGCCATTAATACCAAAAAGACGGGGCACCACCTCACTACCGTCTAGAAGTCCAAGATTTTCTTGATACTCTATTCCCAGGTCAGTGGATCGGTCGTGAAGATCCAATTTCACGACCACCTCGCTCCCCAGATTTGACCCGTTAAATTTTTTCTTGTGGAGTTTCATTAAAAATCAGGTTTATGTACCATCTTTGCCTACTCATCCTGTTGAGCAAAGACTTCGAATTAACGCCACAGCTGCAGAGGTAACGCCCTACTTGCTGCCTACAGTATGGAATGAAATCGATTTCAGGTAGTATGTATATCACGTTAAAAATGGAAACCATATTGAACCAAAATGAATGTTACGTGAAAGATTTGATGTGTTTTTCTATGAAATTACCGAATCTGTAAGTCATTTTAATGAATTTTTATATGCTTTAAAGTTGTAAAGTTCTTTTTGAATCACCCGTATTTACATTTGTAATATACAAATAACTTCAGTAGATATTAATAAAATGAAAAATTCAAGTGGTAAACTTAATATTTTTCCTTGCTCTCAAAATCAATAAAATGGACAGTTTACCATGGTTGTATGAGACGCTCAAGATACGCCTTTTTTGTATAAATATTTTATTTATAATGAATTTATATAAATAAATATATTTTTAAGTAAAATTATTTGCCGCGTTATATTATTTCATCTTAGCTTAAAAATAATAATAATAATACGATATGAAAGGATAATGATAATAATAATCTATAAGGGTACGTTTAATGTTTAAATGGTATATAAAGGCAGGATCATTACGGACACCTGATACAGTATTATAAAGGTCAAAAAGACCTTTTATACGGTTGGTTTAAAGTAAATGAAGTCCTACTACAGTATAGAAGTAAACTTTAGCAAACATTAAATTTCATTTGTAAACACGTAACATCTAATGTTGTGTTAATAGGAGGGAGATAGTGTTAACTAAATTTCAAGTATTTATTGTTTCTATATTATTTTAATTATTATCGTTTAACTAAAGCAAAATTACCTATTTTATAACATATAAATTATTTGAAAACAGATGTTACAAATGTTAAATACTTCCTTACAAATAAATAAAGTAATAATTTTAATTCAGTAAGATTCTTCTGAATTGTATAAATAAAATATTGTATAAATGTAAGATTCTTCTGAGTTATTATTATTACAACCGTATTTGCTTAATTTAAGCCGCCCTCGATTCCAAACCGCACCATAAATTAAATTCGCTACGTTTCAGTTAGAATTCTCTTAGCTTCCTCAGGTGACAATATATATTCATACACACATCACACAGAATTCTCTTGCATACTATACTTCATAACTTATTAACATACATACTTTTTTTTTCTTACCTCTGGATCCGCCGTTAGATATTGCTTCAGAGGATAAGATGAATGATTTGTAGCGTGTGTGAGAATGCCATGTCTGACTGGGATTCGAACCCGGGACCTCCGGATGAAAGGTAGAGACGCTAACACTCGCGCCACAGAGGCCGGCTAACATACTTAATTTTTTCCTCTCCCCCGAATCGAATTCCACAGTGAAGCATAAGACAATCCCGGGGAGTGTACATTTATAAGCCGGCTGGATCTTAACTATTATTGCCTGCCTCTAACTCCCAGAGTAGGGTTACCAGGCCCGACTATGTCGTTCTCGTTCCCCCACACTAGAAACCGGGACTCGGTCTTTATGCCTTGTTTGCCTCAAACGAAAACACCCAAAGGAGCATTCTCACCGGGACTACGGTCCTTTCTACAAGAGGACGAGAGAGTCCTCGTGCCTCATCACTGCTACCCATCTGTGCATGCACAAACGAATATCAGCTCAGCAGGGAGCTGTCCCTCATCCCTTCATTGACCTAGCAGCCCTATCCATCTCTTAGGACCCATGTTATCAAAGAAAACACGAAATTATACCTCATTCGCCAGCATGCAGCCCACTATACTGTCTAACGTACGTGGCCCAGTAATCAACTCACATTCCAAGCGCTCCCTGTCCCAGGTCGGACATGCTCCGGAGTGTCGAGCTCCCCGCAGGATAAACAAATATATTGTGCATTCAAATATACCCGGAACACGCCGTGTCCAGACAGGAACTGGATCAACCAATAGGAGATTCTCTCCAAACCTACGTCTGACCCATGGCTTCACCTGCGGAATCAGGCGGTGAGTCCACTGCCCGGTGAAGGAATGATCCCAACGAGCCTGCCAAAGTTGGAACATCCTATCTTGCACCTCAGGCTTACCAGCCCTATGGAGAAGCCCAATCCGGATGGCGGCAAGCTGCTGAAATGGGGGGACCCCCGCAATAAGCAGCACCGCATCAGTGGAGACAGAAGAGTACGCAGATACAATGCGGAGAGCTATCCTCCTCTGCACGCCCTCAAGGATGCGTCTATTCGTATCGCTCCTCAGTGCCGGCGACCAGACCTCAACTCCATATAACAGTACCGAGTTGTTCACATTACCATAAAACGCCCGCTTGGAGGCCCAAGGGACGGCCACATTTCCTAACTACCTACTCAAGGCAGTCACCATCGCTCTTGCTTTCTCTGATGTCTCCCGGACATGCACGGTAAAGGAGCGACGGTGATCCAGCCACACACCTAAATATTTCGCAGTCTCCATCTGAAATATAAGAATGTCACCAACCTTAATTCTTAGTGGAGGTACTGCGCCACGCTTTTATTTAACCAAGTATTTTCATTACTTTTAATTTTAAAATTTAATAATTATTACATTTATTTATATTTTATTTATTAGATATTTATATAATTTATTTTTTACTTTTCAGAGCATTTTTATATTTATTAATAAATTACATTTTTTTTTTTAAATTCTCAATTTGATTTAATTCTTATTTTTTACTTTTTAGAGGGTTTTTCTAATTTGTTTCCTTTTTTATTAATGTTAATATTAATATTAGTTAATTAAAAGCTTTTTTAAAAAATAATCTTTTATATGTAATCAAATATATTTTTGTAATTTTTTTTTGTTTTTTTAAAATATTTTTTTGTAGTAATCAAAATGACTTAGTATTACATTTTAAATAATTTTTTAAACGAGTCTGTAGATAATAAATTTATAATACTAAAAATATAAACACAAATGATCAAATTACAACTACACAGATTAGTTACTCATTAATAAAAAAATAGCTTACCTTCTGTGCGACGAACAATTCATAAACAGCACAAACACCGGTGACTGTAATTCCTTGTTCTTTGCAAAGCATTGCTGTCGCAACTGATACCATTGATAAGGCCAACGGCCTCCAACCTATAAAAGAAAAAATGCACGACTGAAATAAACATTTATTTAAGCGATATTTATGGATTCTAGTACCTAGCTGTGTAGACTTTATCACTGCATATGCTATCTTTGATTTACTAAAGATATTTTCTGAATGTATTTAATTAAGGTGTTTCAAGAAAATTCCTTTACTTTTGCTTATCGTGATGAAATTTGTTTTGGTTTCTACCTAAAAAACTGATTTTAAACACGACTCGAGATATAAAAAAAAATTTAAGCGGTATAATTCGTTGAATAATCTGTACATTGCGAATACTACACGCCGTACATCGGTAGATGAAACCTGGTTAACAACACAAAATAGAACGATGTAACGCATCACTTCAAATGCAATGATAAATTGTTACATAGCTGTTTTACTGATTTTTATTTTTTTTCATATCGGAAAATAAAATTAATTTTGCAAATTTAAAGCAAATAAAAATAAAAATAACTTAATCTTTAGTAAATTTTTTAAACTTTCTTTTTCTAATCATACTTGGAAAAAATTATATCTATCCTAAATCTATCATAAAACCTTTCTGAATAATTTTTGATAAGATAAAAGGTTCTTAAAAATAGACGTAATGTTTCATAATGCGAAGAATAATATTATAACAGGACCAGAGTAACGGATTTCTTCCAATTAATAACTAAAATGAAAGTATGAGAAAATAATAATGGAAGGAATCCAGAAAAAACTAAAAGCGATACTTTTCTCTCGGGCTACTCGGTCCGTTTAACAATCTGTTTTTTGTAGTGCAGGAAATGGCCTCCCCAACACCTTTTATTCGACGAGAAGGGTTACTGAAGCAGAATTGGAATTTATAGGAGAACGTAAAGGCGCGGACGATGAAATTATTCTTCTTCAACAATTAAAGAATGAAGTGGGTACTGGTTCTGCAGGTCAGGGGATATAAATACTGCCAGGACCAGCGGTAGCAGTCAGTAGTTAAGGGAGTAGAGAATCTAGTAGTTCTGTAAGGCTGTGTTCACTGTAGTCGAGATAACAATAAGAAATGCTGCGAGGCCCCGCGTTCTATGCAATTGTGTGACGTCGATATCAGTAAGTGTTTGGCAGCAACGAGGGAAGAGTATGTCAAGCATTCCAGTTTGGACAGCGATTGAATGAAGGAAGTTTTTCGGTGAGTTAGTAATGAAAGTGACAGTTATATTCATTTATAAATAGTAGGGTAGTTCCACTGTAAACAGTAAAAGTTTATGCAAAGTATATTTGCAGAGAATTTAATTGTATGAACTTTAGACTTTTCTAATCTTATCTTGTTATTAATGCAATATTAAGTATTAATATTGGCTACATTATAACTTTCTTAGTAAATTTGACTGTATTCTGGTTTTTATCATTTAACTGAATATGTCTAAGTAATTTTAAAGTCTATTTTCTATAAAATACATGTAAGTGTACAAGTCATAGAATTAATGTGGGCAATTATTTTTTTGTATTTTAATTGCATTAACCTTTAATTGGATTATTATAAAACTATTTTCGTATTTAACAATTGTACTACCATTTAAAATTAATATGATATTTAACAGGTTATGAAAATATTTCTAAAATAAATTATTGAATTCTTTTATTTATGGTTATAGTTTTAAAAACTAAAACGTTTTTGCTAATTATTAAAATTAAATTTATAATGGTAAATACGTTACAAAAACTGCATTTAAAAAAACACAAAAAAAAAGAAGAAAAAACTGACAGATATGTGTTAGAATATTTTTAAAATGAAAATATTTGTGATTTTGCGGATTTTAAAAATATGCATAGAAGATTAATAATTAAAATTCTTTGAAATTATAATTTTTCAATAATACGTTTTAATGAATTTTGTACCATGTATATTGATTCAAGGTCAAGCGTAAAGCAATATTTTACATATAATATTTCATATTTTCAAACGATATTCAGTAAATATGGATGCTTTGGATATTTATATAAACGTACTGTGTATTATTACTAAGAACTGTTTAAAAAAAGTGGCAGTGAAGAAAATTCTTGCGCAGTTCCTGCGTAAGAATACCGACTTTTCGTTATTTGATTTTCTTTTTTTTTGGCTAGCTCAATTATATACCCAGTTAGATCCTCAAAGAAAGTAACGCTAACTGAATCCGCCGAAAAATATTGGTAACAATAGATAACGGAGATAAAGAAATATTAACTTCAAACATCAAAACGAACCACGCTTCTAACATGCCCTGCTCACATTTTTCGATTTTAAATTGAGTCTAACTCAAGAACGACTAAAACATCTTCATCAAATTATGATACGCGCAACATCAGATATACTATTATAGCGTATATAAATTTCCATGATCAATAATTTTGGAAATTTTCTAGCTACACAATTTTATATCTAGGCCTATAAATAAAAATATGTGTACAGAGAATTACAAATTACAAAAAATCCAAATAATACCTTAATAACAGTGTCTTTTAAAGGTGAGGCCAAACTCTAAAACGTGATTCTACTTAACGTACTGAAGAAAAAATATCAAGTGAACATAGGTCCGAAAATGCATATTTTTCTCTGTGTTCATTTTGTGTTTTTTAAGAAAAAAATTATTTTTCAAGAAGGATTGGAGTTCTCGAGTGAAAAAAAATAAGACAGCGGCCGTCTTGTTTCTTTATTATCGTAGTTTCTGATTAAAATTGCCAATTTTAGCAAGTTTAATCATAAAATTTGATTTAGTTATCAAGTGAGTCACGATAATACAAAACACAAAATGGCCGCCATATCGGTTTAGATCTACGTTTTGCAATAAATCTGTTATTTGACGTCGGATTTTTACGAAAGGTGTTGTTTTTTTTCACAAAAAATGCCTCATATTTTTTATAATACAACAAAATTTGATAAATCTAATAATTCCTAAGATATTTAAGATTGAAATATTGAAACAACTGCCATTTTGAAATTCATCAACGAAGAGTATCGTTATTTTTTCCTATTAAAAAATGTTAGTTTAAAATAAAATACAAAATTTTATTGCGTTATCTCCAACTGTTCTTGAAAAATAATATTTTTTAAAAAACAAACTGGCGGACAGAGAAAAATATGCGTTTTTGAACCTATGTTCACCGGACATTTTTTCTTCAGTATGTTAAGTAGAATCATTTTCTAGAGTTTGGCTTCACCTACAAAGAACATCCTGTATACAAGGAAACCCCAATTTAAGTAAACGATATTTTCGGGTATTTTTGTACTTTTCATACAAAAGAAAATTCATTTCCCCTCTATACACTCACCATGTTGTTGTAGTAATACCATATTTTTCCTTGAATAGTCGTTAGGAACAAGTTTATAACAATCAAACTCTTTTACATTTTAAAATCAACCGAGATTTTTCGTGAAAATATCAAGAAATTTATTGATGAAAATAAGCATGATTATGAAAAATAACATTGTATTTGTAACAGATATACTGCATTGTTTCATAACTACAATAAAATACTTCACTAAAAAAAAGAAGTTTTTTTTTATACACAGAAAAAAATATTTTAAAATGCCAAGAATGCGCTGTTAAAAATAAGCTTTAGGGTTTGAGGGGGTTAAGGTTTTAGACGGATCAACCTAAGTAATTAGTATTCAGCATTTTTTTTTCTTTTACTCTGGGATCTAGTAAACTATAATTAGGGAACCTCTCTCAGTATATTTTAAACTTAGCAAGTGACTTGGTAGTATGGTGTTTACTAGAAGAAGAAGAAGAAAGTAAAATGATGATAGTGAGGTAAAGAGGGAAGAGAGAGGATTTGTGAGAAAGGACAAATATCCCTCCTAACCTTCCAGTATGGTAGGTAGGTAAAAGAAAATAATAGAGAAATTGAAGAGGGGGGTGAAATGTCCTTGTGAATTCTAAAATTGTCGGAGAAAGAAAGGATAAAAAACTATTAAACATGGCTAAAAGTTCACAACACTACAACGATTGCAACACCGCATACTAACGACTTCAGAATAAGAATAAAAAATACAGAGCAAAGGGAGAACATGAACGTAAAAAAAGACGGGAGATTCTTAGTACGGCAATATTTTTCTGCAAACCAGAAATTAATAATGAAGATGATAAATATTTTGAATTTTCCATTATTGTAAAACACACACATATATGTATATATATACAGAGTGTTTCTAAAATGGTGGGCTGACTATACTTTTTCGGATTGTACTTGTAAAACTAAACAAAAATATCCTTAGGAATAATGGCAATTTCTTCTTTTTTCTCCCCCTGCCCGCAATTTTGTTATTTTTATATAAAAATTTATATCTCAAGATCGAATAGACGAATCACATTAATATTTGGTAATAAAATGTTAAAAATTAGCAAAAAATCAGGACTTAAATACCTTCGCAATATGGCGGCCATGTTTATTTTTCAATTCGTTATACAGGTTGTCCCATATAAAACGCAACCCAACCTTATATTGGTAGGTATTGAAATTATAAAAACGCATGTGTAAATGTAAATGTCATTTTTATTATTACCATCCATTACCTTACATTTAGAGTAAATGTTGGAAGTGGCCGCCATCTTCTTCAATACAAGCTTCAATTCTTTTTACAGCGTTTCTTGCAAATTTTTCAAAATTTGTGGCTGGATATTTAATACGGCTTGTTCAATATTGACTTTCAATTGTTGAAAAAATCCGCCGCAGTCAAATCTGGAGATCTTGGTCTCTAAGATTTCCAGAGCCTCGACCGATAACACGATTACCAAAGAATTCCTCGACGAAATCAGAAGTTGAACCTGCGTAGTACGATGTCGCACAGTCATGTTGTAGCCGGCAGTGTCTGTCTTCCTCTTCCAAGAGTGCGATGAACTGAAATAAAATATCCTGATATCGTTCTGCATTAATGGTGTACTCGAAAAAATAGGACCGATTATTTTCTTCCGCTATATCGCGCACCACACGCCCGACTTCTGCCGGTGTAATTGTTTTTCGTGATAAACGTAGGGATTTTCAGCGCTCCAAATTCTACTGTTTTGGCTGTTTACGTAGCCGTCCAAATGAAAGGAGCTGGTTTATCTGGGTACTTATTGCGAAACAAATCTTGCACTGCATCGCTGATTTCGTTCTGAAGTACGACTCGACAATGAAAACAAGTTCATCTAGCGAAAACACCATCTTGTCTCTAGCAATACACTGAACATTATGATTGCATTGTTGTTACTATCGGTAGTGTTCTACTGCGTCGCCGCGATGTTTAGATGTTGGACGAGTCAATTTCAGTAACGAGTAGGGGAGTAAGTTTGACTTTTGAAATTTCATGGATGAGTGATTGATGGGTTGCGTTTTATATGGGACACCTTGTATCTCCATAAATATTAATTTTATTAAAACTAATGTTATGTGTTTGTTTTCATGTCCTGCCTTTGCGTTCAATTCGATTAAATATTAATTGTTTTTATTTATTGTTAATTCCAGTATTGTAAATTAATATTAAATTAAGTAATAATTTACTTTAAGTAAGAATTATGACACAAAATTACATCAATTTTCTCCCAAAACGTAGTCGCCTTCCATCTAGAAAGCCAGCTATCAAAACAGCAATTGCTGCCACAGAGGACGGATTTGACCTTATTGACGCCTGGCGTCGAGACTGGACCACAAAGCAGAATAACCAAATCCCATGTATTACTCAAAGGCCGCCGGGTTTTGACTTGCCACGTAAGACATGGTCAACGCTAAACAAAATACGGACTCAGCATGGTAGGTGCGCCTATTTCCTGTATAAATGGGGTAAAACACCGACGCCCCTTTGCGAGTGTGGTGAAAATCAAACTGTTAAAACCCATCACAGAAGTTTGCCCTAGGACAGCATATGAAGGGAATCCTGAAGATTTCCTTTTGTTTTGTTCTTGTTTATTTCATGCGATATTTCTTGCGTAGGACTTCATCTATGCCGTTCATTGTTTCTTCTAAATCCTTTTTACTCTCGACTAGAATTACTATATCATCAGCAAATCGTAGCGTCTTTATCTTTTCACCTTGTACTGTTACTCCGAATCTAAATTGTTCTTTAATATCATTAACTGCTAGTTCTATGTAAATATTAAAAAGTAACGGAGATAGGGAACATCCTTGTCGACTCCCTTTCTTATTACAGCTTCTTTCTTATGTTCTTCAATTATTACTGTTGCTGTTTGGTTCCTGTACATGGTAGCAATTGTTCTTCTATCTCTGTATTTGAACCCTAATTTTTTTAAAATGCTGAAAATTTTATTCCAGCCTAAGTTATCGAATGCCTTTTCTAGGTCTATAAACGCCAAGTATGTTGGTTTGTTTTTCTTTAATCTTCCTTCTACTATTAATCTGAGGCCTAAAATTGCTTCCTTTGTCCCTATACTGCGTCTTACAAAAACGTTATAAATGGAATTTATTATAACTAAAACGTGGCTTTTTGTACTGCTTATTAATTAAAATTTTATATTTTGGTACACTTGGTATCAGAAAAATAAAGAGAAAAAAATGAAACCATAAAACTTGTTTAAACGACGTTGGAATAAGAAAAATATTTTTAAAAAAACATTGTTTTGAATGTAATATTACTTTTGACCGTCAAAAAAAAAAGAAAAAATATGATAGAAGTTTGATATTATTAAAAAAATCCTTCTAAAAAATTTATTTCATCTTCAAAAATAATATAAACACACACACACACACACACACGTTATAAAAATGTTATAAATATTGGTTTTCTTCATATACATATATATAAACGAAAATAAAAAAAATATTTCAATTTCACTAATAATTTTCATTTTGTTGAATTCTTAATGAATAATTTATGACGATTAATTTCAATAAAGAATTACGAAATACTTTTTTATATTAAATTATAAGAGTATACGAATTTCAAATGATGTGATTCAAATTTAATTTGCTGTAATACTTTTTTTTTTTTACAAAAGTTAAAAGCGTAAAAACATAAAATCAAAATCATTTTAAATTAAAAAAAAGGAAAATAAAAAAAGTGAAATTCGTTTTTTTTTATACAAATAAATAAAATGTATCCTTTTTAATAAAGAAACGAAACCTTTGAGAAAAAATAAATTCGATTTGGGTATTTATTTTTAAACTTTTCCTATATATCAATTCTGAACATAAATAACTTATCAAATAATATATTTTTTTAACAATAAAAATTAAGATTAATGATTTTTTTTTATTAAATGTTACGCTGAAATAAAACAAAAAAAGAAAAGTCATGCTATTTAAAAAGGAAACCTAAATATTTATTGTAAAATATCTACATTAATGAAAAACGAACAAAAATAATATCTGCGTTATTACAGCTATTTAATATTTCTTCTTTTTGACGTAGAGTAATTAATCACAAATATAGTGAAAGAAAAACTCTTACAGTTTTTCCCTAAAGTGTTCAATTTGAGCATCTTTCTTCACGGGGTAAATATCCAGCCAATAAGAGAAAGTTCGTTCCATACTTGCATAACTGGAGTAATGGAAGCGACAGCTGCTTCAATCTTGTAACTTAAATCGAGTAGATCAGTTGGTAGCAGAGGCATATACACAAAATCCTTTATAATTTTATAAAACCCCCAAGAAAGAATGGCATGAGGTCACATCGAATGAGCTTGGAAACCACAGCAAACAAGTTTGTCATCCTGTCCATGTCGAACGATAGTTGGGGAAATATCACTCAACCGATCCCGTATAATATGCCATTGCGGAAGCGCAAAAATCTTGTTAGAAAAAATAATTTTTTAGTCTATCTTTCAGTTGAAAAAAGACTAATGTACCCAGTATATTGAAATAAGAAACTCCTGTTACGCTTGCTTCAACGATAAAGAACGGCTCAAAAATTTGACGTCCGAATATTGTACAGTTTATTTAATTTTGGGTAGCTCCTTCTGCATTGTAAGGAGTCACGGGGGTTTTCTGAACCCCAGATACGGAAATTATGTATGTTAAATTTTTCATTAAGATGAAATATTGACTCATCAGTAAACAAATTGATCAAGAAAGGCGTCATCTTCATGTTACAAATTGTATGGATGCATACGTAGGCATTTCCTCAAACATTCCACCACATTGCTAGTTCATACTGTTCTATTACACTAATTCATTGCTAGTTTGCTGCCGGCCTTCGTAATAGATTTTTTAGGACTACGCGGTAAAGACTCCATGATTGGTACAATATTTTCTTTAAACACCCTCGTACATCCCGTATTGTTCCTTTAACACGGACTTACGATCGTTTCAAACTGACTGTACCACCGATGAATGTTATTATCACTTGAACAATCATAATTAAACTTTCTTTTAAACGCACGTTAAATATTAAGTACAGATTTACATTTAGCAAACTGTAAAACACAAAAGTTTTCTGTTCAGAAGTCACCATCTTTGCTAGTGGTGCTGTCTAGAAGAAAAATGGAAAATCAATGTACGGCCAAGCGCACAACTAAAACTGTACATTCTGCTTTATGATTCTAGCCTTAAATCAACACTATATACTTCATTCTAGAAATATTATAACAAATTAAACCCCCGCCCTCCACGATATTCTTTTTATTTCACCTATTATTAAAATCATTTACAATAAAGAAAATTTCTATTAAAGAAAATAAAATACTTTATAAAAAAAATAATAATGTAAGTT
The DNA here is from genome assembly GCF_047948215.1 of Lycorma delicatula. Classification (NCBI taxonomy): domain Eukaryota; kingdom Metazoa; phylum Arthropoda; class Insecta; order Hemiptera; family Fulgoridae; genus Lycorma; species Lycorma delicatula. The sequence continues at coordinate 30,403,776 of NC_134465.1, forward strand.
TATCGATTTTAGGCCGATCCAAGCTCCCACTTGACATGTTAACTCTTTTTCTATGAGTTAGGCTTTAATAAATCTCTTCATAATAACCGCAAAAAAGCAAAGAGACCAATTTAGTTCTTTTTTTATTCCATAATTACCTTTATATTAAAATAAATTAATTCAATTCTTTACAGAAATTTTTACTGAAAAAAAATAAAAAATAAATAAACGCTAACCCTTAAGCATAAGAGATACCTCTTTTTTTATAAATTTGCAAACTAACTCGATTTGACTCCCGTGTAAAACTCAAAAAAAAATTCCAAAAATATGTCGTATTAATTACGTAAAAAGTTATCTTTTTTTTATCTATACTAATCAGCATGTTTCTGAGTAAATGTAATACAACTATGAATGGAATATTAAATAAAAGTATATAGACAGCGTTTATTGTAGACCTACTCAAATTTTAAATACAAATAAATCTGAAGATGTAAATTATAATAATTTATAAAAACTAAAAAAAAACATACAAATCGAAGAAAAAAATTATTAATTTTCATTTCATTTGATCTTCCTTCCAATTTTGACGTTGGCGTTCTAAAAGAATGCAAAGATGAAAAACTATGCTTTAATTAAAATAAGCAAAAGAATTCAGAGAAATGAAAAACTAATAATGAGTGTTAGCTAAGGATTTTATTTCAGCCTTTCATCTGGGAGGTAGTCCAATACTAAGCAATAATGATAAAAAATTAAAGAAAAAATATTTAAATAACCTAAGTAAAAAAATTTCATTTTCGTTAAAAGATTCTCTAATTTAAATAATATGAAACAAGTTCACACCAAGTCTATCAAACTGTTTTTAGGGGGTGAATTATCAAAATCAGGCATTTAATAGAATAAATCTTGAACATGTACAGTTGATAAAGAAAAAAATTTGTCAGGATATATTCTACTGTTGGAAATAAAAAGGAAAGTTCATATAAACATAGATTCGGAAACGCCAGCGAATTAGCGAGCGAGTGTCGACAGGTAAAATAGACTGCGCTCTAATTTCTGGGTTTCAAAATTTAATTCGATTTGAATTCTTAGAATCCAAATTAAGGATAAATTTTGTGGTTTTACATGAAATCTGACCTGAAAATCTTTTTAAAAATCCGATTTGGACACTACATGACTTCCTTGTAAGTCTATTAAATTACATAAACACATTTTTGGTGCATTTTATTTCATTTGAAAGTGAGATACGATTTTCCAATTCTTTAATAAAAGTGGACAGTTACATAATTGCTGAAATATTAGTTTTTATTAACATCAAATATTTATATAATTATTAATTCAAAAATCTTACATGAAATATTAAGTCAGAGTAAAAGTCCCTTGATTACTCTTTAAGTAAATTTTTTACCAAATAATCCAATAATAAAAATTGATTATTCTACACCGTAAGGTCAAAATTAATATTTGTAATCAGTATACTTGAGTTAATCAAAAGTATAGTTTAATTATTATTAACTTTTATTTATACGACACAACAGAAATCTGAAATACACACAAGAAATCTTGTGCATATTACGCACATGAAAAAAAATTTAACAATCACTTTAAACTGAATACAATACAAAAATGTATTTTACTTTTCTGCCAAATAATAAAAAAATGATATTTTTAAAAATAAATATACAATTTTTATATTAAATTGCAAGGAGAATCCACAAGCAATACGATTCTAAATAATAATTTTCAATTAATATTAAATAATCACATATTTCACCAAATCTATTATTTCTCTTTTATTATACTTCTAATTTTACTTCACTAATAATTTTTTTTTTAATATCAATGAATCATTATTTACTGTAAAGATTTTTTTAAATAACGGCTTAATAATTATTAAATCAACACATTTAAATAAAAAAGAAAAGTTAAAAAAATAAATAAAACAAAAAAAAAGTTAAAAAAAAACAAAATGAGATGAAATCTGATTCAAACTGATGTGCCTTCCCTTTAAGATCCAAATATTTCATGAATTAAAATTTTAATTTCGATTGTAATCAAAAAGAGAGGTGCACAACTAGATGTTACAACAGTCCTAATTTCAACATCCTACTACTAATCGTTTTTGAGTTATACAAGATACATACGTACGCCGAAACAGATTCAGGGATGGTTAAAATGGATATTTCCGTTGCAGTATGAAACCGATATGTTTCGCGATCATAATACTTCCTTTACTTCGTACAAGGAAGTAAAAATAGGTCATACAACTGTATTTTTAGTAGTCATGTAATCTGAGGTAAAAAAGCAAAAGAATGGAGTTGTAAACTTAATATTTTATTTTTGACGTAAAATAAATTTATTAAACGGGTAATAAACATATAAATGTTCTAAAGGAAACTTTTTTATAAATTTAATAGTAAATTTTAATTACTGTATAAACACACTGACTTATTCAGTTTATAAACAGATTAGTTAGATTTGAATTTTTTTTAAAAATAAAGTAAAAAAAGAAATATTTCTTACCTAAATAAATTTTTTATTTATTTCAAAAACTAAGCGAATGAGGAAGAATAATTGGTGTTCATATTTCTTATAAAAAAACTAACTTGTTTTCCAATGACAATGAGAATAGAATTCAACCCTTCAAAAAACAATGAAATAATTAGAGTTCAAACGTTTAAATATTTGGAAGAAATAATAAAACCGAATAAAAATGAAATAATTGTGAGGAAGAATAGAGTACGAAAAATGAAAACTGCCTATCATCACACAAAGAATATTTACAAAAAAAAATCCCTGTCATGTAACTCCGAATTGAGGCACTATAAAGCTGTAGTCCTACCTGAAGCACTGTATGGGATAGAATGTCTGCAGTTTTTTTTCAGAACAAGAAATAGCAAAAGTAGAAAAAAAGATTTTGAGAAAAACGTATGGAACAAAATATGAAAATGGAATTTACAAATTGAAAAGTGAAAAAGAAATTTACAAATATACAGAAAAAATAAGGGACTTAATTCGGAAAAGAAGATTACAGTTTATGGACATTTATGCAGAATGATCAACCAAAGATTGACAAAATTAATATTTAATCTCTAAATAAACAGAATTACAAAGACCAATCGGTTAAAAGAAATAGAAACAGAACTAAAAACCTTTCTAAGGATCGGTATAAAGACAAAGATATACAGAGTGATTCAAAGAAACGGGAAATTTAAAAAAAATAAATAACGTTAATGAAATATTGTTTTTAGAAAATGAATTTTATTTCATGTAATTGTACAAATGTTGCCATTTTAGGATACATACATTTTAGTTTATTTTTTTAAAGATGACATCTTGCAGGTGACCTCCTCTTCTACGTAAACACTCACGAAGTCTCGTCGTTAAATTGTTCACGGTTTGACGTAACATCTCAACTGGAATTTCAACAAGTGCTTCTCGGATCTTTGGCTTCAGTTCTTCCGTTGAAGCAGGTCTACTGTGGAACACTTTGCTTTTAAGGTGACCCCACAAAAAGTAATCGCAAGCTGAGAGATCAGGCGATCTGGGAGGCCATCTAATGTCACCGTTTCGTGAAATAACACGTTGTCCAAACAATCGGCGTACAGCTGCCATTGATATTCGTGCAGTATGTGACGTTGCTCCACCTTGTTGAAACCAGGCAGTGTTAAGATCCGGTGGAAATCTTTTTGTTGTTCTACAACAAAGGTTTCAAGCACGGCTACGTAACGAGACGACGTCACTGTAATCGCAAGACCGTTGTCATCCTCAAAAAAATAAGGGCCTATAACACCGTAAGATGACATAGCACACCACACGGTCACTTTCTGGCTGTGCAACGGACGCTGGTGTAGCTGCGAGGATTTTCTTGTGCCCGGTATCTGAAATTTTGCTCGTTAACAAATCCACTGAGGTGGAAATGCGCTTCGTCTGACATCCACAGTTCGTGAACAAACTCTTCGTTATCGTTTATCTTCTGAAGCGTTACATTACAGAATTGTGCTCGCACAACTGCATCGTTCGGTTTCTGGACGATCTGCAACTTGTACGGATGGTATTGCAAGTCCTTCACTAACATTCTTCGAACACTTGAACTATGCGATTGTAGTGATGCCGAGAGACGACGGATTGACTGATGTGGACTCCGTGTGACAGCATCTTGTAAAGCTTGAACATTCTGTGGTGTACGGACGGTTCGCTCACGGCCTGGAGGTATCTTTTTCATTGCCGAACCGGTTTCCTCAAAATTAGATATCCATGTTTTAATTGCGTGTGCTGATGGAACACGGTCGTGCCGTCCCAGATTAAATTGACGGCGAAATTCTCTACGCGCTTCCTCCACACTATCACTGTTTTTGTAAAACGCTTTCATAGCAAATGCACGTTGCGCACCACTCCAAGGATCCATGACAACTAAATGGCAGGTTATGTTAGAGAGGCTGGCGCCACTTATCAAGTGCTACCAATCGCCCACGGCTACCAACACAACTTTCCAAATTTCCCGTTTCTTTGAATCACCCTGTATTTAGATAAGTGATTCGAGAACTCTAAGATTCCAGAGAGAAAGAAAAACAAGGGTATAAACCTGAATAGATGGACGGAAGAAAAGTGATAACAAAGCAAAAGAATGAAAACATTTTGGGAAAAGAAAGAGAAGTTAAAAATATTCAAACGTAATCCGTAGTGATCGGAACGAAAAGAAAAAAATTATTTATCGATTGAAAAACGGTTGATAACAAAAAAAAGCTAATGGTCCATAAACGATGAAGGAAAAAAATATAAAATATAACAGTTGTCATAATTTATTTTTAGAATTTATTTTCACGTTTCAAAAATGACGTAAATTTGAGTTTTATTAAAAAAGGCCTGCTACTTTTCGATAATTATTATTTGAACCCTTAAAAAATATTCATTAGTGAGATGAAATGACACGAATTAGTTGAAATTTAATTAAAACTAGTCATCCAGAATTTTTAAGTTTTATTATATAAAGGTGTAATCAAGCTTTAAACTCATCGACAAAGATATAAAGAGACTAATGAGATTGTCATGTTTAAGTGGATATAAAAGGAAAGTTAAACAGCTGGTAAACACAAGCAACCACTGAACCTAATGCAGAAAAATAAATCAACACTTATCATTAAACATTCTAAATTCCACACCCATTGCTTTATGAACGCTTTTTAATAAAGACAAGAATTTTTTTTAAATTAATTTAAACGGTTATAAAATAAAATACATAAATATCTATGATAAACATTTAAAGAAAATAATCGAAAAATTGGAAAAACGCTCAAAATTCGTTAAAATTAAAATTAAAATAAAAATTATTTAAATCATCGATTGTCAAACCATCGTTAACAGTAAGCGCTGAAGAGTGGTGTAATATACATAATATACATATACATATATAACTGTGATATGTGGATATACATACAGTGATTCACAAAAAAAAATTTAAAAAAGTTCAGGTCATAATATTCTACTGGAGAAAATATAAAAGAAAGTTCATATTAAATATAGGTTCGGAAACACTTAGTTAACGAGTGTCGGCTAGGGAAAGATTTTCCTTCGCTCTGATATCTACGATTTCGGTAAAATTAAGCCAAATTATAATTTTTGAGACCCAAAATTAAGGGGTAAATTTAGTGGCTTTATATGAAATCTGGTAAAAAATTGAAAAAAAAAAAAAAATAGTTCCCAGAACGGTTTTTTAATATTTTTCAAGAAATCTGGTGTAAAAGCCAAAAAATTGGAATATTGTTTAACCTCCGGGACCACCGTTAGGTATTGCTTCAGAGGATCAGATGAATAATTTGTATCCTGTGTGAAAATGCCATGCTTGACCGAAATTCGAACCCGGGACATCAGGATGAAAGGCCGATACACTACCATATGGAAGCCGGCAATTTGAATTCAAGAAAAATAGTATGCCTGCCTCCGTGGCGCGAATGGTAGTGTGTTGGCCTTTCATCCGGAGGTACCGAGTTCGAATCCCGGTCATGGATGGCATTTTCACGCGCTTCATTGTCATCCATCTTATCCTCTTAACGGTGGTCCCGGAAGTTAAAAAAAACAGGTATGAAATAAGTTTTTTTTTTTTTTAATAATATTTTTCAATTTTTAAGATTTGAAATGTGAACCACTAAATTTTCCCTTTTATTTGTATTCCAAGAATTAAATTTTCGCTTAGTTTTACTATAGGCGCAGAAATCAAAGCGAAATCTTTCGCCAGCCGACACTCGTTAACGAAAACGATTCCGAACCTATGTTTATATAAAAGTTCTTTATTTTCACTAGTAAAACATGTCCTGAAATATGTTACTTTTTTGGTGAATCACTCTGTATATAAAAACAATTTGATACTTTTTTTATATAAAAAAGATTTGACATTTTTGACATAAAAAAAAATTGACATTTGTTTGGTGGAAATATTTTTCATTACTTATTCCCTGGAATTATGTTATAAAAATAGTTTTCCGCGGAAAAATAAATTAAAAATAAACATTGAAGAAAACAATTCTCATAACTTTAACCGATAATTCCATCCCGGATAACAAATACGAATTGCTTCAAAATAACAGTCGACTAATTCAATTAAATAACGTTTTAAAAGCATGCAATAGAGATGAAATATTTTGATAAAAATAGTATATGCACTTAAGAAATAAAAAATAATAATTTATTTAATTTAATTTTTTGATATCAACATAATAAAAGAGAAAAATAAAGCAATACGAGTAAGATTGGCTATTTATTGAAAACCGATATTTTCAGTAATAGCAGTTAATAATAAATGAATCAATACCCCCACACTATAAAAAATTAGGAACACCCTGAAGTATGATTAATAGAGACGAAGTTAAACAGAAAATATAACCCAGTTAAGTGAAGAATTTAATTGAACAAAATACATAGCTACTGAAAATAACTATAATATAAACCACACAAATAAAATAATAAATAAATTCTTTACGTTAAAAGAGACAAAACATAATTTTTATATCATTTTTAAATCCAATAGCAACGTATAAAAAAGGTTTTCAACCAGAAGTTTACCAAAACTATAATTTTTTTAAAAATAACTATACAAATTGAAATAATAACTTTAAAAAATGTAATTCTAATACTTACAACAACGATAATGTTCACACACACACACACACACACACACACACACACACACACACACACACACACACACACACACACACACACACACACACACTTTTTTTATCTTCAGACATTTGACTGGTTTGATGCTGCTCTCCAAGATTCCTTATCTAGTACTAGCCGTTTCATTTCGGTAAACTCCCTACATCCTACATCCCTAACAATTTGTTTTACATATTCCAAACGTTGCGTGCCTGCACAATTTTTCCCTTCTACATGTCCCTCCAAATATTAAAGCGACTATTCCAAGATGCCTAAATATGTGGCCTATTAAGTCTGTCTTTTCTTTTAACTATATTTTTCCAAATGCTTCTTTCTTCATCAATTTGCCGCAAGACCTCTTCATTTGACACTTTATCCACCCATCTGATTTTTAACATTCTCCTATAGCACCACATTTCAAAAACTTCTAATCTTTTCTTCTCGGGTACTTCGATCGTCCAACAGTATATATATATATATATATATATATATATATATATAAGGTAAAACCCCGAACACCGGTAAATCTTAAGTTTTACCGTTGAATTCTAACATTTACCAAGTCACTTGGTAAAAGTCCGAAAAAATCTTGAAAACACATTTAATTCGGACTTTTACCTAAAACCCGCATACTTCAAATCACTCAAAACTTCGAGTGCTGACCGAACTGTTAATCTGAAAAATACAATACACTGATTTTTTTTATAAATTGAACGGGCATGCTACAATGAACCCAGTGGGAGGGCTAGACGGAAAGGGGAATCGAAGCCACCCGACCTGCTAGTTTTTTTGGTTTTTTTTTAATAAAATATAATTCAAATATGATTTTTTTATCATATTTTATCTTTAAGAATAAAAAATTAGTAAATTAACAAATGAGAATAACTGAATTTAATGTGTTTTACAAATAACAAAAGCTTTATTGAATTTCATTCCAATTAATATTACGAATTAAATGAATTTAATTCAATAAATTCAATATTGACTACGCTTAAAGGTCTATGTAATAAAGAGAATTTAATTCTGATTTAATACGTACTTGTTAACTAATAAGTTCATTTTAACATTAATAAATTACTTCGGAATAAATTAATAACTCTTTAATATTTTTTACATAAGCCTTCTCATAATGTACTGTATTCAGTTAAAAATTTACTTCTGGTTATGAATAGAATCTAGATTAACACATATACAGTAGTATACACAGAGTGTCCTTTATAGTTGAGGCAAAACTCTAGGAAGTGATTCTATTTAACATACTGAAGAAAGAATGTCCAGTGAACATACGTCCGAAAACATTTTGTGTTTTTTAAGAAAAAAAGTATTTTTCAAGAACGGTTGGAGATAACGCAATAAAATTTTGTAATTTATTTTAAACTAACATTTTTTTAATAGAGAAGATAATAACGATACTCTTTGTTAACAAATTTCAAAATGCCGGTCGTTTCAGTTTTTCAATCTTAGATATCATAGGAATTAATATTAAGATTTATCAAATTATGTTGCCTTATAAAAATTATGAAGCATTTCTTGGTGAACAAAACGACACCTTAGTCGTAAAAATCCGATAACAAACAATACAGTTATTGCAAAAAGGAAACCTAAACCGAAATGTTGACCATCTTGATTTTTATTATTGTGATTTCGAAATTTGATTTAGTTATAAAATGAGTCACGATAATAAAAATAACAAGATGGCAGTGACTTTTTTTTATGGATAAAGGTTTTTTTTTGTAAAATCTCTAAAATTTTTTTGAATGGAAACGAAATAAAATACTGAAAAGTCGGTCTTCTTGCGCATAATTGGATACGAATTTATTTTGTTCTCTCTATGTTTTCAGTGATACTGAATTCAACAACAATCAGCAGATAAGATTATAGTATAAGAAAAGCTCAGATACCACAGTGACTACTAGAAGAAAGCTCTCGGAAAGATGGAAAGTACTGCGGGAAAAGTAGTGTAGTTTATTGTCATTGAATAGATCATTTTCCTACAATCATTTGTCTCTTTAAATATTGAACTGATAGGCTAGCCACATATTTTCGGATTCTACGTGTCAAAATTAACAAAAGTGACCTACAAAAAAGTATTGATATCCCTTTCGTTTTCCTTCTGTTACCAATTTTGTGTTTATAAAAAGAAAAATTGATATCTAAAAATCGGTTTGAGGAATAACATTTAAAACACACTTATACCAACAATACCTAATAAATAAAAAAATTATTGTGCAAACACGTTCATAAATTTTTAAATGGCAGTATATCGATCAATTTTTCAACCCTTTATAAATCGGTAATCCTCAGTTCTATCACATTAAGCTTTTTTGCAAAAATATATACGTTTGATTGTGTACAAAATGACACCTTGGAATGGAATGGAATGCAAAGTTGGCAGGAGTCTATTACTCCCTACTCCATCGCAGAACCTGGACAGAGTCCCTTGCTGCTGGATCTTTCTAATCGGGCTTGTTTTTTAAAAGGGTTATTTTTAATCTCGGATCTAATTTTTCAATTTTTGTATATTATTATTATAGTGAATTTAAGACGGATTTAATTGCATTCCAATCCGTTGTTGAACCAGCGTTATCGAACCCATTTTATGGGCCGACCGCGGAAGGCTAGGCTTATAAAGCCTGTCCACCCGACGTAATTCCCCTTCAGACCGTCCACTGAAGTCCTTTCGGTGCTAACTCTTTAATAGGCTAGCAGGAATACGCCACAACGGGGCACTACCTATAAGGAGGGAGCAATGCGTCCCCTTTTCCGGAGGAGTCGCAATTGCTGGGTTATTTTGTCAGATTGTAAGTTTGAATTAGGAGAGGTTGTAAAGAAGCTCTTCATCCGCTTCTGGTATGGCTGCCCTTCAGGACGCATCTCTGCTGGGCTCTGTTCCGGACTCCAGTCCGTGATGTTGAGACGAGTGGCTGGTCTTCCTTCTTCTTCATCTTCTCCCTCTTCTTCTCCCGAAGACTTCTTTGGCCTGCACTTTCCAAGAATTGGTAGTAACCGAAGTTACATACCATTAACCTTGTAATTCCCGAAGCCCCGAAGGGCTGAACGGGGGAAAGTGCAGGTTTCTTCGCTCTTCTGTACTGTCAGTAGCTGCTGGGCAGGTGACTGCTGGGCAGGTGGCTGCTGGGCAGGTGGCTGCTGGGCTTGCGACTGCTGGGCTGATGGCTGCTGGGCTGATGGCTGCTGGGCTCGTTCCCTCTTTCTTCTTTCTTGAAAGGAAAGGAAGGTAATAGGGAACTTACAACTAGTGATACCTATTCGCGATCGCGGTTTTGGGGCGAAATGACACCTTAGTTTTGAAAATCGGTAGACAAATAGCCAACTTATGGTAGAAAATGTATCAGAAAAAGTTTTGCCAAAAATTCTGGCTATTTACATACAATAAATATCACTGATAATATATTTTTTAATACGCAAATATAGGAACTATTAAATTAGTTAGTACATTGTGATTGTAACACACAAAATTATTAATATTAACGCATAACAACGTACTGTTATGTTACGGATATGCAGCTTAGAATACTGAACTCAATTTTTGTATTTTAATCTTCAAGCGCATTTTTCACATTTCCATTATTTTCGCGTTATAAAGTGTAATATTTTAATAAAGATATCACTACTCGAAATTTAATTGCCTATAATCTTTCTTTATTAATTTTTTGCACCGCTGGCATTCAGTAATAAATCCGTCATTATGCAAGGAGTATACATTTACATCTGAAAGCAGTTATTAATATACATAGTACGTGGAAACTTATTTTTGTCTGTAATTATCGGTCGCGCGCACTTAAAGATCCTAATTAAATAATTTATGATAATCTCAGCGTTTATGGTTATAATGAAACACATTGTTTATTTAAAGACATTTTTAAACCTATAATGGTTTTTTTTAATTTACGTGCTTTATCCCGACATTTCAACAACATAGAGGTTCAAATTATCATATAATATAAATATGATCGCAAATAAGCGTGAAAAATATGCAAAGGATAATTTTTTCTTTTTTACACCACCTAAACTGATGCCTTTCCTCGTTGGATAAATAAAAATTTCAAGATCACATTCAAGTAAATTTTTGAGAAGAATGCAATGAAGAGTAAAATTTCGTTTTTTTGACAAATTTTTAAAATTTACTCTGTGCTTTCTGAATATTTATTTTAGGTACACCCAAACGCTGTAGAGATAAAATGAAATAAGTAGTAAGCCCTTTACAGGCCTATATATTAATAAACAATAAAACTGTTTTTCGTTGTTAATGTAAAAAATTAAAAAAACGAAAATAACCTAAAAGGTTAAATAAAAATTTATTGCAAACTATCAATTAATTTGTAACTAACAAAAGGCTAATTACCATGTCAAAATTAAAATCAAGCTAGATAAACGAAAATGTAAATGGATTTTAACTGTTGAATCATATGGGAAATACGATTTAAAGAATTTAAACATCATGAATAATCCTTGTCAGAGTTTAAAATCAACCAAATAATTTGTGGTAGTTCAAAAGTTGATGTTTTTTAAATGGCTTCATTTATACAAAAGAAATAAAGTGATTGGGATATGCGGTCAGCACCATTCCGTACTGCGATTCGTTGAAGTAATTACGTATCATGATTGGTTTACATTTGGTGTATTCCAACTGGTTCGATATATTCGATCTTTTGATTGGATAAAAATATAATATTATGATTTGTTGGAATTCAGTGCATCTTGATCTGTGTGAGAACCATTCAGTACTTCGATTCTTCAGAAAAATTTCGTGTTGAGATCACTGAAATTTTAATGGTTTCTATGAAAAATTAGGATGAATGAGTATTATGATTGGTTAAAATAGTGTACGATGAGAATTAAAAATACGTTCCAATACATATGTTTCCAGAACATACTCGCCGAGGTTAATCTAAACAACAGTTTAAACTAATGCATTAGATTGAATTGTATTTAACCTACTGGTGTTTACAATATTATCCAACTAAACTAATAATGCGTGGATTTCTTTTATTAAATCAAAACATTAATCGAAGAGTAGCTTTCTGTTGTCTTTAATATGGATTACTATTTATTAATGCCAAATCTAGATAACAACTATCCTAGTATAACTAAGTATTGCGAATTAGTAAATAAACAGGATTAAAATAATATTCGTATGTTAACATAAAAATCAGGAAGTCCAAGCGCAAGTTCGTATTCTACGCATGTTCGGTGGTTAAATCTTAAATTCCGCTGGGTAGATTTGAACGTTTCTATACCAATTATTTTATAGAAAATTGAAAAATCATTTCAATAGCTGTAAATTAACGTAAATTTTACCTTTAGCTGGTATGCAATAATGTTAAAACACAAGGCATGTATTATTATTTTACAGCGGCATTCTTTTTATACGAGGCTCGGCTGATAAATTTTGCACACTAGCGGGAGCTACACGGAAATAAAAGATACTATCGAGTTGGCAGCACACGATAGCTAAAATCCCCCTCTACAAACTGCGATAATGCGTTGAAATCCATCTACCGGTTTGTTTTTAGTAACAGTTAAAATGAAGTCGTGTACAGCCAATATGTCAACACGGTTACAACAGTGCGCAGTGATCGAATTTTTAAAAGCAGAAAATGTGAATCCTACGAATATTTTTCATCGTTTAAAAGCGATTTACAGTAGTGAAACTGTTGACAGGAGTACTGTGAATAGGTGGGCCTTGAAATTTCGCGAATATGATAGCTGGTAAAGCGACAATTGAGGACGCACCTCATTGCGGACGACCAGTTTCTGTGACTGACGAAAAACATCGAAAAGAGGTAGATTTGCTTCAAAGTAACCGCCGAATCAACCAGCAACGCATCGCTATTCAGTTAAGCATATCTAAAGAACGAGTAGACCAAATTATCAACCGACTGGGTTACCGTAAAATCTGTGCACGATGGGTACCGCGCAAACTCTCTGATGGGTCTTCGCAAGCTGAAGTATGGTCTAATTCCGGATCCGCCATCCTCGTCGGATTTCGCTCCATGTGAATTCCACTTCTTCCCTCATCTGAAGAGGGATTTCAAAGGTAATCATTACACCACCGACGATGAGGTAGAGAAAGCTGTGGCCACTTGGATACGAGAAAGACCGCCAGAATATTTCAGTAACGGAATGCAAAAACTTGTCACACGTTGGGAAAAGTGTGACAGTGTAAACGGGATTATATTGAAAAATAAATACTGCATTTTGTAGCTAAGGTACTGCACTTTTTATTCATTTTCTAATTCATTCCAATATCTCTTTTCATTCCCATGCTACGCATATATGTGCATAATTTATCAGCCGAGCCTCGTAGAAAGTTTTAATTAGGTGATTAAATAAAGAAATATCGACGTGTTCCATACGAGGGCAATTTTAGAAAACGGCTTAGTTATATTAGTTATTCAATTATCTTCAATTTAATCATTGTATTCGAGATATCAGTTTAATTTATTTTTATGACTAACTTTTAATCAGAGTTTAATGATTTTTTTTTATCTGAAAATTATCTTCTCAAGCTCAGATTTTCGTATTTATTCTGTTTTTTTTTTTTTTTTACACCGATAAAGATATAAATCACAAGAGATGTGATTCAAATCACATCTCAAAATATAATTAATCAGTGATTGATATCTTTAACAGGTGAAAATTCATAATAAAAAATTGGAAAACGAAAGCACTATATATTTTTGATTTTTACACGTTTTATCTAAACGTGACAGTTTTTTTGATAACTTCTTCATATAATATGTATAAAATACTACTTTTTTTTGTTGTAAAATAATTCGTTTTTTATTATTTTTTTATGTAATGGTACTTTAAAAAAAATTTGTTTTATCGGACCATTAATTGATAAGGATAAATTTTTTAAATTGAATATTTTAAAAATTTAAGTTGAAACAAAATATTACCTCACTGATTTTAATATGGTTTTAAATAACCATATTACGACGAAAACTCAACACAATGTAGCGTATAGACGAGTGAATTACAAAACGGATGTAGCGTCTCGTTGTAATTAGATTCAGCTTTCAGTTTCTCCACAATGAACTCAAAATAGCATTTAATCATAAATGAATTGAAAACACTAATTATTATCAACCTACGTACAGAAACACATTCCATTAGCTCGGCAGATTTCATTATCCATAACTGTAATCTAATTATGAAGTAATCGTATCATATTTTCTTCTTCTTCGTCCTTCAGGGTGTAGTTGAATCTACTGTTCCGATTTCAAAAGAATGCCTCAACGCTTCCTTTGTCTTCCCACATCTCTTCGATCTTATAGGTTTGTACTTTCATACTTCGTTATACATTTTTCAGATTCTAGCCAGTAATCTAACCAGGGTAGGTCGACAATATAGGAGGGCACAGGCTGAGCTCTTATAATTTAGTTTTTTTTTTTTTTAACATAACTTAAATATAATTACTTACCAGTTGAACGTTTTCTTCTGGTCGCTTTTATATAAAACATAAATGATGCTAGAAAATAAACAGAAGATAATGTTTCAGCTCTTCCTACAACACCCGTCACCTGTAAATCAAAACAAAATGAATTAATGAATATAAATTATATATGTAAGTATTATATAGTAAGTATACAGAGATAGAAGAACAATTGCTAACATGTACAGGAACCAAACAGCAACAATAACAATTGATGAACATAAGAAAGAAGCCCTAATAAGAAAGGGAGTCCGACAAGGATGTTCCCTATCTCCGTTACTTTTTAATCTTTACATGGAACTAGCAGTTAATGATATTAAAGTACAATTTAGATTCGGAGTACAATGAACGGCATAGATGAAGTCCTACACAAGAACTATCGCATGAAAATAAACAAGAACAAAACAAAAGTAATGAAATGTAGTAGAAATAACAAAGATGGACCGCTGAATGTGAAAATAGGAGGAGAAAAGATTATGGAGGTAGAAGAATTTTGTTATTTGGGAAGTAAAATTACTAAAGATGGTCGAAGCAGGAGCGATATAAAATGCCGAATAGCACAAGCTAAACGAGCCTTCAGTAAGAAATATAATTTGTTTACATCAAAAATTAATTTAAATGTCAGGAAAAGATTTTTGAAAGTGTATGTTTGGAGTGTCGCTTTATATGGAAGTGAAACTTGGACAATCAGAGTATCTGAGAAGTAAAGATTAGAAGCTTTTGATATGTGGTGCTATAGGAGAATGTTAAAAATCAGATGGGTGGATAAAGTGACAAATGAAGAGGTATTGCGGCAAATAGATGAAGAAAGAAGCATTTGGAAAAATATAGTTAAAAGAAGAGACAGACTTATAGGCCACATACTAAGGCATCCTGGAATAGTCGCTTTAATATTGGAAGGACAGGTAGAAGGGAAAAATTGTGTAGGCAGGCCACGTTTGGAGTATGTAAAACAAATTGTTGGGGATGTAGGATGTAGAGGGTATACTGAAATGAAACGGCTAGCACTAGATAGGGAATCTTGGAGAGCTGCATCAAACCAGTCAAATGACTGAAGACAAAAAAAAAAAATGTAAGTATTAGAACATAATAGGAAATTCTTAAATATATAATTTATATTTAATATTGTTGTTAAATTTAATGTTATCTTAAGTGTTTGTGAAATCAAAAATTATAAAATTTAAGAGTATCATATTACCTTTTCCTTTAGTATTTATCCAAGGAAAACAAAATATTAAAAAAAAAATATGGATTATCAAAATAGGAGACAATCCCTATTTCGAAAATTTAACAAAATATTTATTTTTATACAATAAAAAACTTTTGATATATTTTTATGTTCGTGGCAATTAAAAGATGGAAAACAAAGAGAAAAATTCTTTATACTATTGAGAAATTGCAGACTGAGAGTATTATTACAACAATTCTAAGCTCAGAATACCTCTCAACCATAAAACCCATATAGTTACGATTTAAATGAGACAGGACAGATTGGTTATATATCGTATCCATACATAATCGTTGTACTAATCATATCAAAAACATCAGTCAAATCTTGATAAAAAACATATACAGCAGATTCGGGCTACTTCGAGACTGGGAGCATATGACCCTATTATACGGCTTGACCTATTAAGCGATATTAACGAAAAATGAGGAGGTATAAAATAATACAGTATAGTACACATCTAATTATTAAAACACTTTGAGTGCCACGTAAGTCCAACGTGGATTCATAGAGTTACAGATCTAATGGCCGCGTGAGTCGAACGTGTCACCACATGTTAGGTTTAGTTATATGACCGTGTAACTCCGCTTTGGTTTCATAGTTACTATTAAAACACATGGCAAGTGAAAGAGCATGGCCAGTATGTCATGAAACTGTTATTGGCCTGTTGATAGCGAGTCCACACTGGTGTTGCATGGCTATTACTTTATGATAAATGTAATGAAATAATGCAGAATATCAGTATTACAATATGATGTTATTTTTACTGACAAAAACTACACAAAAGCAATTGCAAAGAATCTGCTATAAAATGGGCTTGAAAATAAAATATAGATAATAAAATTTCAACCTGAAAAAAAAAAAAATTAATTTTTCTGACAAAATATTTATGTACACCAAAAAACAGTCCAAACAAAAGTGTTTTTCACACACCACACATTTATATTTGGTTGGAGTAGTTTTTCGCATGGCAATCTTCCTGCCTTCGGCCTTTGACTTTTTTTCATAACATTTATGACATCGCCTTCTTCCTTGTCTGCCAACATCGACAAGGCGGTGAGGTTGGTCTGCTGGTGTCGGAGGAGGAGGAACGGCACTAACGTTGATTCCTGTCAGTTCTTCGACTAATTCTTTGAATGCGATGATTTGCACGTTTCCATTTGTAAGCTGCTTGTACAAGTATAGCGCATTTACTACATTGGTTCCAAGAAGCAATTCCACAGCAAGTTTTACGTACATTCCACGTCTCAGAGGTGAGCAATAACTCTTGATTTGGTTTTTTGTCAGAATCTGTTAAATCTCTTTATATACTGTAATTTTTTGACATTTTTTTCACAAGAGGGTAGCATAAGACTATGAAGGGAGGCAATCAGATACCAACATATTTTTGCGGAGCGCTAATCAACCGCGGATCATTGTGATGGGAAAAGGTTTTAACTGTTACTGGCCGCGTGAAGCCGATGCGTCACCACACAAAAAAACAATCGCTAAAAACGTATTTTTTACTCAAATGAGTGACAGTTATTACCTATACATTTTTTTGTGATACTGAATGAAATTAAATGAAAAAAAAAATGGCTTTTAAAATCGTTTTACTTCCTGTATAGGTGGCACTCAAAGTGTTAAACACGACTAAACGACTTATTATTCGGAATTATATTTCTATTACAGTACTAAAGTTATATAAATAACAATATTAAATTACAAAATGATTAAATTATTTTTGTAGTCTTATATCATTAATTTAAAAATTAAATGGGTGGTTAAAGTGACAAATGAAAAGGTGTTGCGGCAAATTGATGTAGAAAGAAGCATTTGGAAGAATGCAGTTAAAAGAAGAGACAGACTTATAATCCACATGTTAAGGCATCTTGGAATAGTCGCTTTGATATTGGAGGGACAGGTAAATGAGAAAAATTGGCCAAGCTGGCAACATTTGGAATATGCAAAACAAATTGTTCGGGATGTAGGATATAGAGAGTATGCCTTAATGAAACGACTATCAGTAAATAGGGAATCTTGAAGAGCTGCATCAAACCAGTGAAATGACTAAAGACAAAAAAAAATATCATTAATAAAAAACAAAGCCTGATAACCAAAGCAATGTACAGGTAAAGATAATGAATGCCTTTTATGGCCAGTAAAATACAAAAATATATACTTTAATGTCTCTTACTGGTTGACCTTGAAATATTCTTTTAATTTACTCTTTCTTCTTCCTTTCATTATCTGTGGCGTTCTACCGATTCGGCACAGACTCACAGTTCTGTTAGCGGGTTTGCATTACTATCTTCTTGCATAAAATACTGCTCAAGTCCATCAATGAATTTTTTTTATCTTGTGTAGATACGCGTTTGACTTCGAGTTTGTCTTAATCATCCTCAATTTCATATTGTTTTTGAATAAACCTTTTAATTATTTCATCATCACTTCCATAAAACTTGAAAGAATTACACGTACTACACCAGTACATACATAATTTTTCTTCTAGTGCTTAAGGAGAAATTAGCTGCCTACCTTCAGCGTTTAAACAACGATTAAACGACATTACTAATAAAATTGTTATTTTACGACTAGAGTAGAGAGATACGAAATTTTGGGCTTTATAAACGGCATTTGGGCCGTTAAACCTGTTTTACATGAATTACACCAATAATCTTTCTTGTTTTACAAAACTCTCCGTTAAACGGCTGCTCGGAATAACCGGTGGTCCTGATAACCAGAATTCTCTGCATATAGTAATACATTTCAGTTGGTTTGGTTCGTAAAAACTAACATTGCAAAGATAGTTTTAGTAGAATGATACTAATACAAATAGATTCCCCACTTTAAAAAACTACATAAAGAGAAATAACAAGGTAAATAAGTGTGTGATGTACTGCATGTATTAATACTATTCATACAAGAAAAATCAGACTATTTTTAATTAGTGGCAAATGTACAAAAGTGCATATAAATCAAGTTATTACGTCAACCATTTAAAAAAAAAACAAATGCCGCTGTAATAAAATATTATTTATATAAACGCACTTAAAATTATTCGTTCTTTTCAATTTCTCTCTTTTTCTTCTTTCTCTGTTTAGCCTCCGAAGTATAGTCTTGTGCAGTCTAAGGTCGACCAGTCATAGCCCACCGGGTTGGTCTAATGGTAAACTCATCGCAAATCAATTGATTTCCAAGTCGAGAGTTCTAAGGTTCAAATCCTAATAAAGGCAGTTACTTTTATACGGATTTGAATACTAGATCGTGGATACCGGTGTTCTTTGGTGGTTGAGTTTCAATTAACCACACATCTTCAGAATGGTCAAACTGAGACTGTACAAGACTTACTTCAATCATACATACTTCATTCATACATATCATCCTAATTCATCCTCTGAGATAATACCTTAACGGCGGTTCCGAAGACTAAGCAGAAAGAGAAAGAAAAGTCGACCAGTCCTGAGATGTGCTGTTTACTAAATCCCGACCATCATAGAACACTGGTATCCACGATCTTGTATTTAAATCCGTATTGCCTTTATTAGGATTTGAACCTTAGAACTTTCGAGTTCGAAATTAGCTGATATGCGATGAAGACTTCACCGCTAGACCAACCTGTGGGTTTCGCACTTGGAATTGATCAATACATCAAAACTGTTTATAATGAGAAGTATGAAAAATACCAAACTGATTAGAATTCGAATACAGAATATTCTGTCCTTAGAAATTCCAAAATACCAGTCCTTAAAAATCAGCAGAAAATTACAATTTAGTTAACTTTTATTTTATTTTTAATCAATGAATTTGAAAAAAATCGAAATAATAAAACAACAAGGAAATTATTCAGATTTTTTAAAATTATAATTCTTATTACTATTTTTAATTTTAAAAATTAAATATTAGAAACATTAGTACAGTGGTTGATTTATTAGATGCAATTATTCAATCTTTTCATAAATAATGAAGCATATAAACTGTTTCTATATGAGTTTTTGAAGTTTTTACTGACCTTTCACACTGGTTTAGCCTAGTTAATGTATAATTATTTTTTTTGAAAGTTTTTAAGTTAGAAACAACATGAACGTAGTACAGTAATGTGTATGACGCACGCACGTAATCACATACAACAATGAGAAAATAGAGACAAGATAAGAGGAAAATTGATAAGTGGGTGGAGATGGAGGATGAGAGAGAGAGAGAGTGAAATATGAAATAGGTACAGATACATAACATATATAATACTCTAGCAGTGTTATGTAGTGAATACTTATTAGGTACATGCATACATATGTGTGTACATGTCTGTATGTGTGTGTGTGTGTGCGCGCGCATATACCCTCTCATTCAGTATGACAGACAGAACTCTGTTAATAATACACTCAATATTCATGAGGGCAGTTGTCATATGACAATACAGTAATACTCACACAAATACATATACAAATAGAAACACCCATTGATTTGGTTGCAAATCAAGTTTGACATGAAAACTACGAAACCATAAGCAATTTTAATTATACATACTAATACACCAGTATAAATAACGGTATTGTATATTGAAATTTCTGATTGTATATTCAATTAAATTTTTTTTTTAAAATTCATTTTCAATTTTAATTCTTTAAAAAATACTCGACAGAAAAAAAAGAAAATTTCAATGAATATTTCATATACAGTTTGTATACTAACATATTACATATTAGTATTATTATTCTACTGTTACATTTACTTTTATCTCCTCAATTATCCTGTCAGTTGTTACAGATAAATTGAAATAATGGTTAATTAAACATCATACAAAACATTAGTTTTTTTTTTTTTTTTTATAAAAGTACTCTTATTAAAGAAAACCTAATGTACCGACTTGGTCTAGTGGTAAACTAATCGTTGTAAATCAGCTGATTTTGAAGTCGAAAGTTCTCTCAGGTTTAAATCCTAATAAAAGTAGTTCCTTTTATTAAAATTTGAATACTATAGATGATAGATATCGGTGTTCTTTGATGGTTGGGTTTTCAATTAAAAACACGTCTCAGAAAAGATCGGGCTGAGTTTGTTCAAGAATGCACGTTTACCGGTATAGTTATATTACACTGATCAGACGCTAATGATTTTGAATACAACTATATATAAAAGTATAAATAAAAGAAAAATTACTTTTATTATTTATTCCATGTTACACAAGTTCCATATTACCAAAATAAATATATAGAAACATAATAAAAATTTATATAAAACGTTTGAGATGAGAATATATAGGAAGAATGATGTTAAAATGACACTGTAAGAAGAGAGTTGTTTAAAATTGTTTATAAGAAAAAAAAAACAATGCAGGATACAAAATGAAGTAATGCAACAGAAAAAAGTACAAAATTAAAGGATAATATGAGAGTAAACTAACCACATAAAGTAAGAAAATAATTTTTTTTTTTATTAATTCACCATATAAGCTTGACGCTTGTGTATGGGAATATGAAATGGAAATTTTGTAGCATATGGAAGATACCTGACCGGGATTCAAACCCGGGACCTCCGGCTGAAAAGCCAAGATGTTATGGAGATCGGCTTTTATACTGACAAATGAAATATTTTTTTGAATAAATAAGGAATGACCAGAATTTTTTTTCTACTATTTCTTACTATTTTATTCTATTAATTCTAGGAGAATAAAACAAATGTAATAAAAATATTTAAGAAAAATAATAATAAAGAATTACAAATTAAGATACAGAAACGTAAAATATATAATATTTTTGTGTTTTAAAAACACAGCGAACATTATGGTTAGTTTCAAAAATGTGTATCTATAGTGTAGAAAAATATATTATAAGTGTATACATTAAACTAAAATTAAGTATTTTTTAGTTACAATCAAAGCGATGAAGTCTTAAGAGAGAAGAGAAATATTGACAGAATCAGGTATAAAAATAGTCAGGTCATGCATTAAGACGTTCAAGCGTAGGTAATCTGTTAACTAAATGATGTATAGAGGTAAAAACTGTAACATGAAAGAATGAATCAAATAAAACTTAACAAGGAATTTAGGATATAATAATTATGATGAGATTAAAAGAGTTACAAGAAACAAAAAGGAATGAAGGAAAGAAATGACAAATGACTAAAGGAAACAAAAAACGTTAATTGAATTTACAACTAGTACAGGGTGATTATTTAGTCCTGTTACCCAATTGTTAATGTCTGGTAATTGTTTTCTAAGAAAGTGAAATATTGTTTTGTGAAACGAAGTTGGTAGCGCTGCTCAACCGGTATAGATACGGCAGTGTGAGTTGATTCTCTTTGAGCTATGTAAACTTTTGTGCCGTTTCCGGTCGTATTACGAACAGAATGTCTTTTACCATAGAACAACGAGTTTTCATTCTTGAACAATATTTTGCTACGAAATCGTATGCGAGTGTAAAAGAATCATTTCAAATTAAATTTGTTGTCCCTCCGCCAGAGAAAAATGTCAATTTCTAGGCTAGCAAACCGATTTCGAGAGACAGGTTGTGTTTGCGACAGAAAACGTAGCGGTCGACCGACTCGCTTGAAAGATGACGTTTTAGAGAATGTGAAAACAAGATTGCTCAATTCTCCAAGGAGAAGTTTAGGAAAACTTTCCACGCAAGTCGGTTTGTCATATTCGAGTGTTCACAAAGCCGCTAAAAAATTGAAATTGTATCCGTATCGCGCACGATTAGTCCAAGAGCTTCAGCCTTCAAATTTAAACAAGCGATTGCAATATCTCTCGTAAACGATAACGGAATCGAACTTTTAAACACAATGTTCTTTAGTGATGAAGCTTGGATCCATCTCGACGGTTATGAGAACAGTCAAAACTGTCGAATTTGGGCGGTTGAAAATCCTAACGCTTTACAAGACAAATCTTTGCATCCTGAAAAAATTGGTGTGCGGTGTGCGATATCTCGTCATCGTATAGTCGGACCCGTATTCTTCGAACAGACAGTAAATGGTGAAGTATACAGGAATATTGTGCGCCAATTTTTGTCCCTCCCGGAACCTCAAGAACGGTATTGCTGGTTTCAGCAAGACGGCGCTACATGCCACAAGTCTCGAGAAACTGTGGATTTTCTGCAAGAGTTCTTTGATGATCGAATAATAAGCAAGGGCTTATGGCCTCCACGGTCCCCAGACCTTGGAGACATAGTCAGACATTTCCTGACTATTGTTTGTGGGGCTATATTAAGTCCGAGGCCTTCAAAAACAATCCTCACACTATTGATGAACTTAAAGTCAATATTACACACTTGATCACGAATATTTCCAATGCAGCTTTTAAAAAGGTTTCTGCTAATATGCTGAAAAGAGTCTGTGCGTGTATAACCGCAAGGGGTGGGCATTTTGAACATATTCTTTAAAAATTATGTAAGTAATAACTTTTTATTAAATCTCTTTTGTAAGTAACAAACACATTTTTTTATTCCGCGTAAATTTCCATTTTTTAAAATTACATTTAAAATTGGGTAACAGGACTAAAAAATCACTCTGTATAACAACACTTTATATACGAGGGCTATTCAATAATTAGAGACACAAATATATGTGAAGGCAAAACAGTTGTTAAGAGGGTTATGATATTTTCAGAACAGGAAGCTGGTAACGTTGTGATGAATTTCGATCAGCTGTTTGAATAGAATTGTTTTCTTTATAACCTCAAAATCTCATTTTACGATGGCGAATTCTTTTGTACTTTGCGAAATAGTGAACAAAAAAATTTATTATCAAAAAAATTTACAAATAAATTTATAAAAAATAAAAATGAAAAAAATAACGAACGATCTATAGGGGGGATCTTATCGTCAACGTACAGTGATCGTGTTTTTGCTTTCTGGAGGTAAAAACTTACTGTCACATGATCAAACAATAAGAATAAAGTTGTATTAACCGCAGAAATTTTTACAAGTGGGTAGAAAACAACGGTCGAACTTCAGTGATTGACGAGCATCCTTTGGACGCCCGATTGAAATTTTAACTCCAGCGCTTGAAACCCGCATAGACTATATAATCCAACAAACAGATTTTAACTAAAAAATTACAAGGGCCGATATAATTGACAATATTATCACCAACAATATCGTAAAAATAATTGGAAGATAGTTCCAAGACATCTAAGAAATTATCAAAAGAAGACAAGACTTGACATCAGCAAAGAGCTGAAAACACGGGATCAACTGGAAGGTGATGATGCTTTTTTGCACAATTAACCTATAATCAGACATGAATTCACCACTGTAAACCGGAATAAAAAAAAAATACTGGAACATTGAGTAGAAATGCTAATCTGTCAAGAAAAGATTCCGAACCCGAACATCAACAGGAAAAGTCATGAAAATTATTTGGGACACAAAAGGCCCGATTTTATAGATCAGCGAACAAAAAAAAGTGGATACTACTGTGACACGCTTATCGTCAAAGTGAAGCCAGCAATGTTATAAAGAAAAACCGCTCTGGATCTCTGCGTAAAGGCATTACTCTGTTTCAGGATAACGTCCGGCCTAACAAGGCTCAGCTAACTCGAGAAACCATCGAAAAATTTCATCGGGAAATACTACCCCACTCTCCTATAAAATCCTGCAATAGCCCCCTCAGATTTCCATTTCTTTGGTGAACTTAAGGAGGCGCTACGTGGTAAGAAGTTTAATGCAATGACGACATCAAAGAAAATACTTGACATCGACATCAAGAAAAAGCTTTCTTTGCATCCGGCGTAAATAAGCTGATTAAGATATGGGACAAATGTATTACTGTTACTGAAAATTACGTTGAAAAGTAAAATAAATTCGCCGATTTAGCTCCAGAGCAATTTGTATCTTTAATTATTCAATAATCTTCGTAGTACGTTTGAAATCCTTGGAGTATAACTATATCCGAGGAACTCAAAAGGTGGATAAATAGAGTGGTCAATTGTAATGATGCATATGGATTAACGATGAGTGTCAAGACATTAAATTCAGAAGAATTTCGAAGGAATAATCATCATAAATGGAAATAATATTGAAAATTTTTTAAGAATATACATATCTGGGTTCAGTTTATTGATCGAATAATAACAAAACTACTGAAATTAAAACAAAAATTTGGAAATCTCAATTAAATTTTATTAATATAAAAAAAAGGGTACAAAGAAACAGGAATTTGAAAGTTCGTTTGGTAAGATTTAATGGATTACTTTATCACTGGACTTTGAAGAATGGAGAGGCATGCACCCTGACCTAAGTAATTTTTAAAAAGGTTCTGGCATTTGAAATGCAATATTATAGGAAACGTTGACGTTTTAAAAATAATAGTTTACGAGCAGAATTTTTAAACGATTAAGAGCAGAAGACTACTCTATCTTCATCAAATAGCACGAGGGGGAAATATATCTACTATAAAGGAAACAACAAAGGGGAAAATAATAAAGGAAACGATCTAAACGAGATGTGAAGGAACAAGATTATCGTTGCTACGTAATTTAACAGGGTGATACGGTTATTTCAACCGGCAACCCGTTTTGAGTAATAGCTTTTAAAAATAAGATGTGATCTTACTTTTAAAAGAAAAGTAGGATCTTTTAAAAGTTAGATCCTAATTGGACAATATCGGACGCGAAACAAGCACTTGACGAAGAAACAATAACTTTTGACAGCTTAGTTTATTCAAAGTTTTACGTAATCGTTATTTGTGTAATTGAGACGAATTGTTTGATATAACACCGGAAAAAATTAACTTCCTGCAAGAGTAATAGTAGAAAACAAATGTTATAACTTTCCCCCGACTGAGTTAAGAAGTTATTGTACGAAATTCCCTGAATGTCAAAAGAAAATAATAAATAAATTAATTGGTTTGTTTTACAACATCTGTCCTAAATTGTTTTACAATTCTTGACTCATTTAAAATACCAGAAGTCTGGAGGCACCAATCAATCATAGCTTCTTTTTCTAAGAATAAAAATGTTTACGAGCTGCTAGATTCTGTTGTGAGCAGCCTGTTGATATTCAGCCCTCAAAGAGATGAATACCATTTCGATTTCAATACTAATGGTATGCTGATGAAAAGTGGGATCGTTTATTTATAACAATTTGGATATCTGTTGTATTTATTATTGTATCAGAAGGATATAAAGATTGCTAATAAAATAGGCAGTACTATTAAATATATTAAAAACTAAAAAATTACTTTAAGTTAAATTAAATAAAATTTTAAAAAATACAAAAAAAAAATTCATTGGAAGGTTTAAATCAAATACAAATATATATCAGAGTTTACTGGCCACTCAAGCCGTAGTACGTCAAACATTAGCGACGTCAAGAGCCGCTCATTGTCGCCTCCTCAAGTAGTTCCTTCTTGTGCACTTGGCTGGGCAAAGATGACACTGAAGTAAATGAGCTTTTCTTTTTCCTGTTTAGCCTCCGGCAACTACCGTTTAGATAATTCTTCAAAGGATGAATGAGGATGATATGTATGAGTGTAAATGAAGTGTACTCTTGTACATTCTCAGTTCGACCATTCCTGAGATGTGTGGTTAATTGAAACCTAACCACCAAAGAACACCGGTATCCACGATCTAGTATTCAAATCCGTATAAAAATAACTGGCTTTACTAGGACTTGAACGCTGGAACTCTCGACTTCCAAATCAGCTGATTTGGGAAGACGCGTTCATCACTAGACCAACCCGGTGGGTTGAGGTAAATGAGCTACAGTTGCTAATCGCCACAATCGCACGAAACAGTCCATTGTGAAACCCTATTTTGTAAGTTTGTCTCGCATTTTTTGACGCCAGAGCGCGACCTATTCAGAGATCTTAAAGTTGCCCAGTCCTCTTTGTGTCCAGGAAGAAGTTCTTCACTGGATGTTTTCCACTTTTTGAGCTGTACACGCCACAAGATAAGTCTCATTGCTAGGGTGTTCCTGAGTGGTCATCAGAAAAAAGATGAGCTGTTCATACAAAAGATGAGCTTGGAATGTTAAAGCTTGGAACTTCTCCTTATGAGCTGTTACTTCGCGTACGATATCGGGTGTTGTAATGCCATACAAACAAGATAGCTTTTCTACAATATAGGTCGTAAGCAGCCAATGACGATGCGGCTGTTTCGTTCAGTGCCACGTCTATTTCTTTGGTGTGGCATGATCTGTACCATATAGGACAGGTATACTCTACGCTAAATCTGATAGATATTTTGTAAGACATAAGAGAAGCAATGTTCTACCACGAATTTGCTTTGAATTTGAATTTGCTTTCTTCTCTCCCGGGCCGGATCCTGCAGTTAAGTATTACACAGCCCAAGGGAGTGTCTGTACTCTAACGGGCCTTTACGTCTCGGCCCACCGGTCAGATCTCACTTTGCGCCCGCCTCAAACCCCCAGAGTAGGACCCACCAGGCCCGGCTATGCCGTCCCTGGGTCCACACTCCGGGAACCGGAACTCGGTCTTTATGTCAATGAAGATATGAAATTTTCGAGTACTAATGCATACGTTTTAAACAGTCTTTAAAATGCTTCTTAACAGACGATCATAATTTACTAATACTTTCTTTATTTTCTGTAATGGAATTTATAAAAATCAATAACTCTCTATTAACTAATAAAACAAAGGTTCAACAATGTCGCTGTATACTTACATCCATAAGGATCCTATGACGTATTTAACTACTACTAAATTGGTATAGAAATAATCCACCTTTATAACAATATTACGGCTCAAAGAAGGACAACTGGAAAGAACTTCATTCCTCATTTTTTCTACATAGCTTCGCAAGGAGCTAATTCTTAAGAGGGTAAATCCTGATTTCAGGACTGACCAACATCTAAAAAATTAAATTTAGAAGTAACTAAAAGTATGTTTTTTCACATATAATAATGTTTTACAGATCTTAAATATACTTTTATATCAGCTTTTCCAGAATTTAAAATTTGATATTTTTTTTGATAAATTGTAATCAATTTTAGTGTTTTTTGTTTTAGGAAATATATATTCACCGTTAATTTTTATTTTAATTAAATTGCCACATATGAATGATATTTAATTCAGTAGTAAATGAAAATCAAAGCTTAGTTAAAATTTTAATAGGGAACATACATGTTTTAAAAGATAGATCGTGAAGAAATTAAAACGTCGAGAAATAAAAGAAAGGAGACTGACATAGTGCGAGAGAACTACTTCAGGGCCAATAACCGGCTAACGATGACGAATTGTCAGTTTCATGACTAAGACGAATAGTTTGACACATACTTCATGGTAGTTAGTAAGACTGCTTTAGTATTACAGGATCACAAACACACATCCCTAAGACATAGCTTGCCTTTTACTGTAGTCTATTAAAAATAATCTATGTATAATTAAGCGTATTAAAGCAAATGTAAAAGTAGAAAAATTTTATGGAAAATCAAGATAAATTGGCTGGAATAGAAATATGAAATTTTTATCGAATTTACGAATTTGTTTGAAGGTAAAACAGTTTAGCTTATTGAATTTTTAAAATAAAATACAACATTTACAATTTTTATCTTGTAAGATAGAGTTCCAACTACGAGATGGTAGATTATAAAAATATTTGTGTGCGATATACATACGTAGTTATGTTGCTGACTGGAGCTGGCCAACTGCACTACGTACGCTCAAGGATGTTTGAAAAAAACGCTGTGAAAAACACAATTCCAATACGAAATATTTTCTAACTTATTTTAGTTGAACAGCGGTTAAAGTGAGAGCTGTTACGGACGGATGCATCTATTTCTCTTTTCCGCATCTCATCCTTCTCAACACTTCTTTTTTTCCAATCCACCCCCTCCCATCCAACCATCTTCTGTATCTTCCTAACAACCCTTATTCCAGTTCTTCACCATCTCTCTTACTCCGTCAACCCCCGTTCTGTCTTTTCTATCTTTTCTGCCCTGGGATTCCCTCCTGTTTTATTCAGAAAACAAGGGAGTCAGGCTAGCTCCACTGAAAAGAAGTTGCTACATCTACAGCTTACAATTTCTATCAAGATTGTTGCCCAATCTACTCGCTCATTTATATCTCCGAATTACTCGCTTTGTATTTCGCAATATATTTTTATGCTTTATAAATTTTTATATACGTCTACTACATTTTTAAATTCTACGCACATAAATATGCTCGACCCATTCATACACATATGCATGCGCATGCAACATAGTATTGCTACAACTTATTTGTCTCCAAATGAAATGTGCGTTATCTTGAAATAATTTTAATTAATTTTTGTTACTGTTTATATCAAAAACATTGATCTTTCTTTTGCATTAATAATGGGAATAGTTTAGCTATGAAAATTAAATTTTAAAGAGAAGTATACTTCAATTTTTCCGTAGCAAAACAGATATTGAAACAGAAATATAGAAAACAGATATTTTTGAAACAGATTTCAACAATAAAAAAAAGGTTTACTTCGATAAATATATACATCTTTTTGGTTATTCAGTTTGAACTGAATTTTACTTTAAACAGTTAAAAAAAAAGAGAATTATAAAAGAAAGTAAAATCATTGAAATAATGTATTTTTAGATAACTTAAATAAACAATATAAAAAAATTTTTGAAAGAAACATTGCATCTTTGAATTATCTCATTTTTATGTTTAAAATATTTTTTGTTTTATTTATTTTTTCTCAGGAAACTAAAGGCCAACGCCTACTTACATTTAAATTATTTATTACGATAAGAAATTAATCATGCAGGGTACGAAAAATATTTAATCGAGATTCGAACCCAGTATTTTCCGGATGAAAAGAGACCTCAAACCCCCACTGTACAAGGTAGATTAGAAAGTCAACAATCTATCTGCTCTTTATCCTAAAAGTGCCTTATTGCACTCGCTTATGTCAAGCGGGTTGTAAGTGTACAACCCGCTTGACGCATAGTTTGCAAAACAACAATTTCTTTTGTCAAACACTTCGTTTATCAGCCTTCTATAGTTACAGCTCAGATCGAAACAAACATTCTTCTCTAACTTGATAATTTAGCCTTTAATATTTTCAGAAATTTGATTTAACAAGAGGCGCTGTGAACATTACTTAAAATGTACATTTAACAGACGCTTGTGTAATTAATTGAGGAAGTATTTATTTCTAGCTAAACTGGAATTAACATTTTTTGAATTCCCGAAAGTCTTAACACACGATTAGTAATAACCTCTTTGTCATTTTTCATCTTTCCTAGTCGTGCTTTTGTTAAAACGCAATAGATCTCGCTTTTTTACTTTCCCGTCTAGCGCTATAGCTTTACAAGGTAAAGTATTGTAATCGGTCCAATTTGGGCATATGCGGTTTTCACCGGATCTTGACTGTTTGACACCTAAGGATACTAAAAAACCGGATGGGAGTTTTCCGGAAGTCCGTATGTACGTGTGCGTGTTCGTTCTTGCACTCCTTATTACTTCTAGAACTACTGGACCGATTTTGACCAAACTTGGTCAGATTACTTCTATATATAAGGCATTGATGCAATTAAATTCTCAACTTAAAAAAAGGTAGGGGTAAGGCTGTACAATAAGGTCATTCTCAGTATCGTAAGATTTCACCTAATTAAGGTCTTATTTTTCTTAGACATTTGTTAACAATTAATGAAAAAATATTTCCAAAAAGAATTGTTGCAAAATCGCACCCCCGCAAAAAAATTATCTAAATAAACTAGCGGCAAGTGGGTATATTGTCTCAAAAGTATCTTTTTTCACCATAAGGAGCGCTAATGTAATACTGACGTACTGTTGTTGTAGTCGATTGCTACGTTGTAACGTAATATTTGAGCGGTAGAATTAAATAAATTAATAATATATAAGTGTAAAAAGGTTTATAAAGTGGCCGCTAGTTCTGCCACACCCGTGCGAATGAAATGCGGAATGCGCGCGCACTTTAGTTAGAATCATTGGATTACATAAATCAAAAATATTATAAATAAAAGCTCTTGAATAAATTTTCAAAATTGACACTTTATTTTACGTAAAAACAATACATAGCTATTTCGATTCCAATGGAATCAAATTCAGTATAACACATTAACAAAATAATAGAAATTTTGAAAATAATAAACTATCACTATTTTTTTGAAATACGAAAAGGAGACGATGTAAATTCTGAGAACACCTTCATGTTACTGTAGGTCCTCGTTACCTCCAGAAAAATATGTAGGTTCTGCGAAGACCTAACTGTTCTCCTTTCCATATTAAAAAAAAAAAAATACTGATATTTTATTAATATTCAAAATTTTTATTATTTTGTTAATGTTATACTACTGAAGATGATTTAATTGGAATCGAAATAGTTATATAGTGTTTTTAAGTAAAATAAAGTGTTAATTTTGAAAATTTAATCAAGCGGTTTTATTTTTCGTAATAATTGGCAAATCAAAAGAAGTTTAACAAATTTTAAAAAAACATTATATTTAAATAAAATGATAAATATTTTAAACTGAGAGTGTAAGTCGTGCATCAGAAAAAAAGCCGCGTGACGGGAATGAAAACTCTGCTGCCAGCTTTTTTATTTGGTGCTAAGGATTTTATTCATACAAGTTTGTTTTTTTTTTTATGTAGGCAAATTCATATTTAAAATATAAATATAAATAAAATTTTTAAATAAAAGGAATATAAAATAAAATAAAAACATTCTTAAAAATTTATCAATAGGTAAATAGATACGAGTGGAAATAGTTTGAGAAAAATAAATTTATGAATCTTAAATTTTTCAAGGGTAAAAGCGGTATTATTTAAATAATATTTTTTTTTTTTTTTATCATTGGTATTACTTCCCAATGATTATAATTATAAAATACATTTTAAAAAATCTACAAAGAAAACGTAAAGCTTTATTTGTATTAGTTTAAACTCTTCTGGGAGGAAGTTTACTTCCTTCCAGAAATGTAGTACACACTCTTATCATCCAACCCGTTAACCAATAAAAAAACCACAGATGATAAAAATATATCATAATTAAGGCAATCAGTGGATGCAAAATTTTATTACAATTCTACTATTTAGTAGCTGAAATAAAATTTCCTTAAGTGCTAAGACCTTTCCTCCGGGTAAGGTTATTTGTCTCGAATCGTACTGGTGGTCTTCAGAAGGAAAGTCATTTTTTCAAAGAATTTACCTCCTTTTTTCTTATGCTTAATCAATTCTTCCCATCTTGAGTTCTGTAACTATAGGTCCAGTCGTTGTTGACGATCCATTTTTGGCATTTTTATGGCTGAAGGCTACTTGTTGGGACGATCCAAATTTCATTATTAAAAAAAAAAACAACAAAAAAACAAACTTTTACTTAATTTAAAAGATTGTTCACTTTGACATACGATTCTAGAAAAGGATGAGGTAGTTTCATCAGAAATCCTTAATCTATTATTGAGCAACTATTTTATTTATGCAGAGAAAGATACTTTAATTGCAGCATATATCTACATTTTCAATGAACATATTGTTCTCAGAAATACGATGTTCTCATTCCGAATAAAAATAATCTCGTAAGAGATTGAAGACGGGATCTAAAATGCCCTAAAGCATACAAAGTTTAATCCATTGGTTGAAGAACTGTTTCCTTTCCAAAGAAGAGGTTCCTTCACGATTAAATCAAACTTTCTCAACAATTATATCTTTCTATTTCTTTGATTTGTTTTCATCCCTGTTTAAAATTCTATGATTGTCAGTCACAACCTAATCAATCCATACAGAAGATGCTGAAATCTGCAGAACCAGTAGATAATCTGTTTTACAGGAAGTTTTTTTTATGTAACGTTTCCGAAACTTTTGTTTTCTGATGATAGTTCAACGATAAGGGTATTTGGTGAAGTGTTAAGGTATTTCGGAGTCTTATAATCCTTCATAAAATATAAATACAATTCATACAGGATAATATGAATGGAAACGGCTACATATTTAAAAATTAAGGTATGTTAGGAAGGAAAACAAGTGCGGATCTACAAAACTACAACTTTATGGTGAGGTTGAAAGTTTTGTGCGCCATCTTGAATCTTTTTTTTTTTTTTGTTAATAGGAAGGTGGAAATTTGATACATGATTTTAATGTAAAAATTTACGAAAAAATAATGGAAAAAACCGTTTTACGATAATTATTTTGTTTTGGAGTTTTAAGTAATCAAAAACCAAAAGATTATGGTATTAATAAAATGAGGTAAAACGCTGCACAGTAACTTTTTGTATTAATTTTTATAAAAATCTACTTTTTAATATTTTTATATAAATTTTATACTTCAAAGACTATACTTTGTTACCGTACCCGTACAACAAGAATCGATTTATTCATTTGGTTTCACTCAAAGGAAGTATTATTATTTGGTTAAATTTAATTAATAAATTAACATAATAATAATAATAAAATTTTGACTTGAGAATAAAGATTTAAACTACTACAACTTAAGTTTCCAATACATAATTAATTTAGATACAATCACATATTGTACTTGTATGTTGAAAGTAAGAAGCCAAAATGAGAAATTAATAGCCTGCATTGATATAACGTAATAAAAAGTGCACTGCTGTTAAGTAACAACTGATCTATTACTCTGAATTTGTAATAATTTTTTTTAATAATTTAAAAAATTTTTGATTCCTCAAACATGGTTACCGCTGATATATTACTAAATCAGCTTCATCACCTTCAGCTTCGTACCTGGCTGGGGCAGACATTCAAGATATGGCGCATATCATCAATGGCCCTACATTCAAGACGCACGCTTGAATTAATTAAACCAAATCTGGCCAACCTATCTCGAAAAGTAACGTGTCCAGAAAGAAACTATGAAATATCTCATAGTAATAAGCCTGGCCTTGTTTGGATGTCACCGATGCAAATGCCTCGGTAGACATTTACATCGGTGATTTAATAAGTCAGCTTATTGCCTTCGCTGTTGGCCTCTTGCGGACATCTCTAATGTCCTACATCGTCTCCCTCTGAACTAGCTAACCGAGCTCGCGGAAGCGCGAACCCCGCGCCTAGTTCTACTTATTATGAGCCAATTTCGTGAATGCACAATGCCAATTCTCGTAATTTCTTTAATGCACAATGCAAAAACCGATTTAGTAAACCCAGCTTTTTGAGAAAATTCAGTGGATGCAAATTGACATTTTTTAATATTAATAAGCCGAAATAAAACTGATAATAAAAATTATTAATTTGATATCAATGTGTTAAGAAATATTGTTTCATATTTGGAATAAAAACATGACTTTTGGTCTATCGCTAGGACTTACTACTCCCTCGACGTAGGGAGTGCATTGCATGCTCCAGTATTTAGGGTCTTATCAGGCGCGTTCCTGTTACATCAAAAGATACTATCATCTAAAAACCCTCAGTAGACTGTCTGAGGGGGAACCGCGTCGGGAGGAAAACGCAAATTATATAATTACGTCTTCTTCCCAACTTGAGACTTGAGTATCTCAAGGATAGCCCAAAAATATTTAAAATTGTTCTATAAGGATCCAAACGCAATCCACAATTCCGTCCATAGACAAAACAAGTATATACCTGAAATTAAATAAACAAACACCCACCAAACAATAAGAAAAAACTAGCACCAAGCGTCTGTTGTCTAGGCTCTACGATGGAAAGGTGTATTCCCCAAAATCCTTGCGTTCTTTTCCGTTACTGAGCACATGACCCTGCGATAAATTAATGGGAAATGAACAGAATTCTTTGTAAAGTAAAATAACTTAATTTATTTTATCCTTTTTACCCGTTAAAATGTGATACAAATTTATTATTTCGCTTTTAATATTCCACTATAATATAATATTTAAAAATTAAAACGAAATATAATATTGAATGCATGTCACCATTTTACAGTGAACTTTGTATTTTCCGGTTATATATTTTCGTTGTCACTGACATGTAACAGACAGAGCAAAGCAATTGAGAGAACAAAAGTTATTTTAGGTCGATAATTTCAGACTATAACAAAAAGAACGGTTTTTATATATTGATATAACAAATATTTATCAAATATCTGACCTGGATTCGTTGTAATTTATTTATTTACTTTTTACAAAAATATATTTATTACGACTTATATATAAATTTATCATAACTGATGTAGTTAGATATAGAAGTAAAATATTTTATTATACTGTACATAAGCGAATATATATATATACTCACAAATGATATAAGCTATATATTTTTCAAATATTTGTATTATAATCAATCATCATGAATGTAGGATGAGTGGATTCTACATATCAATCGAAAATAAAATTAAATGTACAGACATATAAACGTTCATTGATACAAAAAAAATACATCAGTAAACAATTAACAAAATAATACTCGTATAATATTGAATCTGTAGAAAATACAACACAATATGTTTCTTTTAGACCAACATTTTTCTATGTTTTTTTATTCATATAAAAAAGACTAAAGTTTTTTAATATAAGATTATAGTAAAAGTCCTGAGTTTGTCGTCAGGGCTGAGATCTCAGAAACGTAGTCATTTTTGGGGTTGATTTTTCTGAAGTAGTTAATTATGAAGGTATAATTCAGAGTAGAGTTGTTTTCGGCCACGAGGATACAGTTTAATATTGAGAAAAAAGTTGTAAAGTTTGTCATTACTTAGATCTAAGGTGAATGAAGGAGGCGCAAGCATGTAGCTGTTTGGCGTAGTGGTTTGAGTAGCTGCCTTAGATATTTTTTTGATAGTGTTTAATGAGTAAACGCTAAAATGAATTCGGGAATAGTTGGCCAGAGCCTAGAAGGGGCAAGGGCAGCCGAAAAGCCCCGTGGGGGTGTCGAAGGTTAGTTGTTTATTAGAAAAAACTGACAACACAGTTGCAGGAATTTCCAATCACGCAGATTTTTTCTGATGCAAGGCTTACATACACAACTTAATTAAAAATATTTATCATTTTATTTAAATATAATATTTTTTGTTTTTTTAATTTAATGATTCAAATTAAAGCGCGCGCGCATACCGTATTTCATTCGCACGGGTGTGGCGATACTAGCGGCCACATTAAAAACTTTTTTACACTTTAAATATTATTAATTTATTTAATTCTACCTCTCATCTGTAACGTCACAACTTAGTTGTCGACTACAACAGCTGTACCTCAGAGCTACACTAGCGCTCCTTGTGGTGAGAGGGGGTACTTTTGAGACAGTATACCCACTTAGCCGCTAGTTTATTTAGATCATTTTTTCGTAGGGGTGCGATTCAGCAAAAATTTTTTTTGCAAATATTATTATTTTTGAATTGTTAACAAATGTGCCAAAGACAAATAAAACCTTAATTACGCAAAATCTCGAGATACTGAGGGTGACCTTACTGTACAGTCTCATCCCCTCGACCTTTTAATTTGAAAATTTAACGGCACCAATGACCTATGTATAGAAGTAATCCGACCAAGTTTGGTCAAAATCGGTCCAGTAGTTCTGGAGATATAAGGGATGCAAGACTGAACACACCGATTTAAAAAATATAATTGATCTCATATATTTCGAGGAAATATTTACATCGTCTTCAGATTTGGTAAATATTTTTTACAACAGGCTATTTAACAAAAAAAAAAAAAAAAAACAAATATATTTTTGAATGTTCTCCTCATCTTTCATTTAAGCCATCCCCAAATATTTAGTGAAAATGAAATTCTGGGAAACTGGAGTCACCATGGCAGGGAAAAGGTGAAACAGACCAGTTTAACCGATAAATACGTTGCACAAACTAATAACAAAAGAATATATAAAACACACAAAATTATTTAATGTAGAAGTAAAAAATTACCATGTATAATAAGACGTATAATAACCAAGGGCTAAGACCTTGATCAAATTACCGATAAACCTTGGAATAATTACACTATCGGTTGCTTATTGTTTATAATTGATGACTTTAATCAATAATGAAATACCATCAACACCCACAGAATCTGGAAAATAAAAATTAATTTTCTCCATGCCAAAAGAACCAACGAAGATGGTTGCTGCATCCAAAGAAAAAAACCATTCATTCTGGGTTTAATAAAAGGCACTTGAAAACTAAGATTGGTTATACCACTAAGAAGTCTTCCTTTAAGTACCTTAGCAGCAAAGTTCACAATCTGAAACAACCAAAGAAAACTACAGGAATTAATACCTTAGAGACTAAACTGGGATTTATATTCAAAAGACACTTCATTAAATCCCCTTGCGTCAAAAACTAAAGAAAACGTCTGATTAGATTGATTAAAATTACAAATATAATCTCTATTATAATTAGGAATTATAATAGAGCATATAGTTTTAATTTTAATGAATCTTTTCAAACGTCTTTTTTTCATTTTTGACGCAATAGGTTTTAATGAAGTATCTTCTGGTTACAAATCCCGGTGTAGTTTCAGGGATATTAATTTTCTGTAGCTTTCTTCTGTTG
The DNA here is from genome assembly GCF_047948215.1 of Lycorma delicatula. NCBI lineage: Eukaryota > Metazoa > Arthropoda > Insecta > Hemiptera > Fulgoridae > Lycorma > Lycorma delicatula. The sequence goes on from NC_134465.1 coordinate 30,440,946, forward strand.
TTTCAGAATGTGATCTCTGCTGCTAAGGTATGCCGAAAACGTCTTAGTGATATAACCAATTTTGGTTTTCAAGTCCCTAATGTAATATACAGAAAGAATCATTTTTTCTCTTTGGATGCAGCAACTATCTTCGTTAGTTCCTTTTGAAAGATGCGTGGAGAATGTTAATTATTTCCTTGATTTGGAAAACATGATCATTACGTAACAGTTTGCAGCAAATAAAACGCCAAAGTCCATAACTGAATCTTCTCTAATACTCTCTCTTTTCCTGTTTAGCCTCCGGTAACTACCGTTAAGATAATTCTTCAGAGGATGAATGAGGATGATATGTAATGAGTGTAAATGAAGTGTAGTCTTGTACATTCTCAGTTCGACCGTTCCTGAGATGTGTGGTTAATTGAAACCCAACCACCAAAGAACACCGGTATCCACGATCTAGTAATCAAATCCGTGTAAAAATATCTGGCTTTACTAGGACTTGAACGCCGGAACTCTCGACTTCCAAATCAGCTGATTTGGGAAGACGCGTTCACCACTAGACCAACCCGGTGGGTTTCTCTAATACTCTAAACTCACTTAACCTCACACAAATATTTAACTTTAAATGTCTTTCTAGAATAGGTAATGGCAACGGTTTTTCCTAAATTGAGGGGCATTCTATTAAAAATAGATTACTGAGTAGACCATTAATAGAATCAACTATTGATGGTACTCTGCAAAGACAAAGGATCATCTTTTTCAATTCACCTTAGTGCAAATTTTGACATCATCCGCCAACACAGGAATCTTTGAAGAAATAAAGGTGACTGTGTCCACTTACATAAATAAGGAAAAACAGAGGACCCAAATTATAATCCTGAGGAAAACCAGATGAAGTGTATGTTCTAGAAAATCCTACTCAACACCTTTACATACCTTTGATATCAAAAGGACCAAGGTTTTGCAAAAGTAAATCATAAGGTGCTTTATCAAAGGCCTGAAAGTCGAAAAACACAACAGCAACCTGTTTCCTACCTTAGACTTCAGGAGCATGAATATTTCATTAAGATTAGTTAGGGTAGATCTCCAGACACACAAAACCATGCTGTCAAGGTAAGATAAAATGAAACAGAACAGAATATAAATAACGGTGAATAATTTTTTCAGATACTTTTGAAACAACATTTAACTCTGAAATAGACCTATAGTTGGAAATCAAATGGTGATCTGTCTTTTTAGGAATAGAATATTTCCTTCCAAAAACTGTGAAAAATTTTTTATGTTAAACTTAAATTAAAAAGCTGTTGTTACAATACTGGAACAATCCAATCATCCAGATCTTTGATTATAAACAGTGGAATACCATCAAACCAGCTATACCTTTAGATCTAAGAGACTTGATGACCCTTAATGTCTACTCTTTTGAAATAAAAGGCACATTACTACTACTCGTATTGTAACAACTATCACAAACGACAGTATAAACGGGGTTATTCATCTGAAATAAAGGATTAAAATAAGGTCCAAATTCTTTGATACTTTTTCTGCATCAGTGAATATCCTGATGTCCTTTTCCATTTACCTAATACTACAGTTTTTATTTAGAAAGGACTGTCTATGAACAAGTTTTGTGGTCTACATTTGAGATCAGCGTCTGTGAAACTAGGTCTGATTATTTTATTTTCCTTTAAAAATATTTTAGTTTGTAGTCAATATTTTAATCGCGTAAAATGCATTTTGTTAAAATAAGTGATCATCCATGTTTCATTAAAACAGGCTACGTCGTCCATGTTTAATCCTGAACAAACAATAAAATAGATGCAAATCTAATTAAAGAACACGAATTGAAATAAACAAGAAAAAGTTTTTCTTACTTTAGTTTTGTGCGAAATGCAGGTAGAGTGAAAATAAATACTATATTAGAAACTTAGAAACTTAAATAATATAGATTTAAATAATATAATTTATAATAATATAATATAATTTAAATAATATAGAATATTAGAAACTTAAAAATTTATGTCATTCACCGTCATCATTTCAACGGAAACAGTAAAACTAAAAAAAAAACGTTTATTGTAAAGCTTATCTCATCGTTAATAATTTATCCGATAAATGAAATACCTGTGTAAAATTTAATATATTTTTAAAAAATTAAATTTCACTTTAGTAAATTAAAGTTATTTCTTATAAAATTTAATTTAGTCATCGATTAAAAATATTAATAAATGAAAAAACATAAAACCTAAAACTGGTGTTTAAAACTTCCTGCTCGTTTAAAAATAAAATTACGTTTAAATATTTACACTCAAAACTATTATCAGAGTTTACTAAAAATATTAAATAAAACAATTAATAGAAATTGACACAATAATTCCAGATTTAACGAACAACATTTTTATACACACATACGGAGATTCTTAAGTAGGTTAATTTGTAATTCACAATATTATTTCACAAATTACTTAACTAAAAAATAACGTAAAAATAGTTCATAAAATAATAAAACACAACGCATTATTACAGAATTAATTATTTTAATTATCATATTTTTAATATGAAATTTATAAAAAAATTAATAACTGGATAAATGAAAAGTTCAACTTAAAGAAAATTATAATGTAAATTTTTTTCTTTAGAGCTTGAAATAGTAAAATGTTGAAAAATAAAATCTTACATACTAAGCTAAATAATATGTTTTGATGCGGTATCTCGTTATTTAGAATAAGATACAATCGATTGAATTATTTTTATTTCTAGATGAGATCCAATTATTTTTATCTTATTTCTGATTTTTGTCTAGGTCGTTCATCCGTTATTGTCTGGGTTCGAATTCCAGTCAGCTTTTTTATACGCTAAAAAATTTCATCCAGCATTAAATAACTACAGTTTTCAACCTGTTCTTATTGTAGAAAATAAAAAAGATATTTATTAAAAGGAAGATAAAGTCCAACTTAACAACTTGAAGATAAAGTCCAACTTTTTTCCTACTTATCTTTAAGTATAACATTTATGTAATAAAAACAAATTTCCTGTAATAAAAACAATTTGTAAAATAAACAAAGACGACTTACTGACGGGGAAGAATGGAGACTCATATCAAACTAAGAGGTACATAAAGACGTAGAACCAGCTCTAAACTACTTTAGACAGAAAAGAATCTCCTTCTTTAGACACATAATAAAAACAGAATCAAACAGAGGCTCGTCAGGAAATTGGTCGAGAAATACTGAAAAATGTCCAAAACACCGACCTGGATAACCGAAATTAAACAAGATATGTTTCAACAAGAACTAGAAATCACAGTAGAAGATTTACGAAAAAAAGACAATATAAAAATACTAAAAAAAGCAAACTCCAGATTTAAAATTAAAGAAAAGAAAACAACAATTAGGGATTGTTCAGAAGAACTAAAAAAAGAAAGATCTGACAGAATGAAGAAGTATTGGGAAGCAATTAAGAAGAAGAATAAAAGAAAAGACGAACCAGAGTTGACTAAATTGGTCCACTGTGACTTCAAAATCCTCAAAAAAAAAAACAAAAAAAAAAAACAAATTTCTTGACGAAAAATAAATAAATAAAAAATATATATTATTATTATTATGCTTTTACAGTCAACATGGGACCACTTAAGTCAATTTTAGTTGGATATTTTCTGAGAAAAGCGTGTTATTTTACTCTTCCGAGCTGCCCAGTATTTCTTCATCCGTTCAGATCTTGCTTTCTTTTCTTCATCTGTAAACACCCTCTTCGTTGTATTTTGACGTTTGTCTGTCTATTGTTTAAATCTAACGTTTTTGTCTTTTAACTTTGTAATTTTTCGAGTTTTATTCTGTAGGTCAGTCAGGGAAATTCCCAATTCTTTAATATCTTCTCTAATTTTTTTGATCCATCCTACTTCTAACTTTTGGAACCGGAGCTTTTCAATGATACTTCTTGACAGTCTCGTTTCCGGTGTCCTTATGAGATGACCAAAGAAAGAGATTCTTTTTTCCGCATAGTATCAGTAACAGGCTCTATTTCTCGATACACCACCTCATTTGGCACAATCCACCATCGGCCTTCTCTTTGGTGTTTTTTATCACTTTCTGACAATTCTCCTCTCTATTTTCAGAATTTTATCGATTCGGTTTTTTTGAGTGATTTTGAAAAGGGTCTCGCTTCCGTAGGTGACTTCTGGCTGAACTACAGTTTTATAATGTTTAAGTTTTGTTTTAGCCGAAAGGCATTTTTTGTTATATTTTGACCAAGTTAATTTTTGGGATTTAATTATTTTATTTGTACTTTTTTGCCATGTCACATTTCATTTAAATTATAAGTTATTATTTCCCCTAGATATTTAAATTGTTTTACTATTTTAATTTTCTGATCGTTTACCGTAATGCGCTCTATTACCAGAGGATCTATGGCCATTAGTTCAGTTTTTTCGAAAGAGATATGAAGCCCTATCTTTTGTGCTAGGTTTTGAAGGCTCATGATTTGTGTTTTGGCTTCTTGAATATTATTTGCTAAAAGAGCGAGGTCATCTGCAAATCCCAGGCAATTTAGTGCGATGGAGTTTTTCTTAGTATCCATTTTTATATTTTTGGGATTTATTTCATACCATTTTCTCATGACAAATTCGAGAGCGCAGTTAAAAAGGAGTGGTGAGAGGCCGTCTCCTTGCCTCTATCCAGTTTTTATGGAGAAGGGTCGAGAGAGTTCACCTTTGAATTTCACTCTGGACTGGGTATCGGTTAAAGTTAATTTTATCATGTTTACGAGTTTAGGGTAAAGGCCCAGGTTTCTCAGAATATTCAGCATGGATGGTCGGTGTATACAATCATAGGCCCTTTTAAAGTCGACGAAGGTGATTATTAGTTGTTCTTTTCGTCTTTTGTATAAGTCCATCATAAGTTTTAGGGATATTATTTGCTCCGGGCAACCTCTCCATGGCCTAAATCCATGGAGAGGTTGCCCGGATATTTTATATATATATATTATTTCAAAACAAACAATAGATTAAAAATATATTTTAACAAAGAAAAATACAGAATTTAAACCACTTCTGAAATACGTAAAACGACGTAATAGTGAATATTTTGTATCGTTTAATACCTTGTTAAAATTTTCCATATTTTGTTTTATTTTGAATAAACTTCAAAATTATTTACGTTTGTATTTTTAATTCATTTAAGTTTACACCAAATCATAAAAATTTTATTCAAAAATTTTGTTTATTACCCACGTAAAAAGGTTATTTTACGTCAAACAAAATTGTGTTATTTTTCCAACCTCAATCTTTCTCGAAAACTACTAAAAATACAGTCCTGGGACCAATTTTTTTTTTATCAATTTAACAAGCTACATTCGTATAAATTCACCCTGTAATTTTTATACAAACTTTCTTGTTTATTTTCACCATAAAAATATGTCCGAAATGTTTGTTACATTCTTCGTGAATCATCCCCTGTATAAATAAATAATATATTCAAATTCACTGTATGTTACTAAAAAAAAAAAAAAAGTAGTAATATTAATAATATATAAATACTTACAGCTTCTGTATGAATAGGGTGGACGGCAAACAATAATGCAGCGACAAAACCTGATGTTTCCGGTAAAAACATGGAACACATTCTGTAACAAAAATAAATATATAAAATATTTTATATATACATATATATTACACACAGATAAAAAATGTTTATTATTATTATTATACGAGGTCTGTAAATAAAGTAATGAGCAGTGATTCAGAAAAACCTTTTATTTACAATCCAATGGAGTTATTTTCACGGACTCTACACCTTCGAAATAGTTCCATTGGGAAGCCATGCAACGCTTCAAACGATTTTCCCATTCTTCATAGCAGTGTTGGAACTCAGAAATCGGAATACCATTCACATAGTCGATTACATTTTTTATATGTTTTCTGCTTTCCAAAATTGTGACTGAGGTGTTTTTTTAAAATCGAGAACAGGAGAAAGTTGCAGGGACTCAAGTCAAGTGAAAAAAGTGGTTGAGGAGCAACAGAAATGTTTTTCTTTGCCAAAAACTCATTATTTGAGAGTTCAGTGTGACAAGACGCAGCCTCCAGTTGCCTTTGATGGCTGGTCTAACGCTGGCAACTCTTTTCCGCAGTCTTTCAAAAATTTCTCGTAAACATATTAATTTACGGTCTGTTCTGTACGCAAAAACCTTTTTATGGATAATGCCATTATTATCGAAGAAACAAATTAGCATGGTTTTGATTTTTGATTTGCTCATTTTTGCTTTTTTTGGGACGTGGTGAGCGTGTACCACTCCTTGTTCTGGCGTTTTGTTTCTGGGTCGTACTCAAATATCAAAGATTCATCACCAATAACAAATTTTTTTAGAAAATCAGGATCAGTTTGAATTCGTCCTAAAAGATCGTGATACACTGTTCAACAGGGAGGTTTTATGGGACCAATTTTGCACAAACTTTTTTCATGTCCAATTCGTTTGTTAAAATTTGATGGACTGTGGTAAGGTTCAAATTTAATTGTTCTGCAATCATTCTGACAGTTAATCGCCGGTCTTACCGTATCAAGTCTCTGATTCGCTCAACACTGTCGTCACTTTCTGACGTTAACGGTCTTCCAGAGCGTGGATCGTCCGCAACTGATTTCTGGCCATCTGAAAATGCCATCTAAATCACCTACAAACCTGGGCTCGAAATAGAGCGTCATCTCCATACGCCCTTTTCAATGTAGAAAAATTCTCAGTAGCATTCTCACCGAGTTTAACACAAAACTTGATTGTACAACGTTGCTCATAATTAATATCACTCATTTTTGTAACGCACAACAAAAACTCGTTTCACGAAAAGTTTGTTTACGTCTCACGTAGCAACAATAAACTAAAAATATTAATAACTCATATAAATCAGCTGTTCAAATAATCATATGTTTACTTGTAACTTTACAGTGTTGCCAGTTAGGCTGCCAAAAAAAAAAAAAGTCTCATTACTTTATTTACAGACCTCGTTCATGTAATGATATATGATTCAAGAAGTACATTAAAACAAGGGTTTTACATTATTAATTTGTACAGTTTATTAAACAGTAATATCCACCTCTTACAATAAATTCTGTCTACATATGCAGACATAACAAATAAAATGTAGATTAAGTCTTCTTTCCAGCAAGAATTTAGCGAACGACTATTTTGTATTCATAATATCTAAAAATACATATCTTCCAATAGAAAACTTGAACGATGGTGCGTGGACATATGGTAACAAAAAACTGTAAAAACTTCCAACTATAACCATGATTTGTACTTTTCAGGTAGAAAAACGTTTTTAGATCATTGAAATTAGTAGGTAGCATTTTCTATCACTGAAAAATAAATCCCTTTTATGGAACGATCAGGTTTACTAATTATAACGAGATAACCTAAAATTTACCACCTAAGAAAAAAATTTTGCTGCTAAGAAAACCCAAAAAATATTGCTGTTCAAAATATTATATACACTAGAATTGCTCAAAAAGTTCTCAGCCTAGTACAAAGAGGGAGCAGGCAAATAACACTAAATGACTATGGCATTCATCAAGTAGATGACGTACTGCCAAGTTTCAGACGCATGCGTTTAGTTACTTGTTTGTGGCGATCGAGTTAAAGTAAAAAAGCTTTGATATTTTCTGAAAAATGTATAAAATTGAAGTTCTAGCTGTTATAAAATACTTCTTTTTGTATATTAAACAATCCGCTTAACCCCGACTGACGTACAATAAGAGTTATATTTCACCTCAAAGAATTTTCCTCTTCGTTTTCGACGGTAAAGAAGAGATTTTTGAATTTAAATGTAGTCATACATCCATTCAAGATGACGTAAGCTCAAGAAGCTAAAAAACTACTATAACCGACGAAATCATCATAAAACTCACAATGCCATATTAAACCATCGCCGACTGAAAATACGATAGATTGCTGAAATCGCAAATATCTCGATAGACTGTGTCCACTACTATGTTTTCAGTATGAAAAAGCAAGGCAGGTAATCGAATTAAATATGTTTCGTTGCAGAAGGTGTTATCCTTGATGAGAATCGAAGGAGCATCTTCAATATGTTGCCAAAAAGGCTGTTTTGCTTTCTTCGATGTTCGGAGAGACCCCGATTTCAGAACCACGCATATTCTATATAAGAGTGTATGCGAAGCTATAATGTTGTATGCTGCACCTGTCTGGGTTCATCGAGTGAGATACAAATGTTATAGGAATCTTCTATTGGGAGCCCTGCGTCTTCTATTGTTACGTGTGATTGGTACCTATAGGACTATATCTCGAGAGGGGATCCTAGTTATTTTTGGTATTAACAAATTGATATACTTGCAAATGACCGCCAATTATATTATGATGCCAAGAAGGTAGGCCAACTTACTTCTGGGCGCATAAAAGAAATAGACGACCAATATTTCCATTTATGGCAGGCAGGTTAACTGAATTGTCCGATGGCCGTTACACGCATGCAATTTTTCATGATGTGAGAAGTATACCGGTAGTTAAGTGGATTTTCCCCAATCGGCATATTACACAGTTTCTCTCTGGACGTGATGCTTTTCGAGATAGGTTGGCCAGATTTGGTTTCATTAATTAAGACTTGTATACAGAGATTGATGATTTATGCCACGTCTTGTATGTCTGCCCCAGGTACGAAGCTGAACGTATCATAGTAGCTAGAGAGCTTGCGAGGATCAACTGAGATTTTAATCTGATACTTAATTGGTAAACCGAAAGAAAATAGAATATAGTTGCTGGCTTCCTTAGATTCTTAGCCCTGCGGTGGATGACTAGGGGTCCTCTTGGGTGCTTACTTTGCCAAGATAAGCGTTTTGACATCGAGCTCTGCTTAGCTGAAATATTCCATGGTAGGATGAGATGGAAGTGTGAAAAAATCTACGATGGTGGTGCGATGTGTGTGAGTGTAGGCATTGACCTCCTTCCCGAAAGCGGACCAGAACAGAGAGTTAAGGTATATTTTCATTAGAGACCTATTAAATATGTAAATCTGTTTCTTGATTTTTAAGTAAGTCAAGAGGACTCTGAGTAGATTGAACTGTAGAAAAAAATTGCCGTTATTGTGATCAAGACTAACTAAGTTGATATGAGAGTAGTATTTTTGGTGTTTAAAGATTCAATAAATGATCTGAGTGCATATGAAAAAAACTTTGTAAGTGCCACGTTTGTTAAAGTCGATCAAAAAACCTGATAATTAACATTTTTTGAGGTTATGTAGACTTATTTACACGCAAATCCAATGAGCTTTTTTGACTTTAATAGTAGATGAAACACGGATTTATCATTAAACGCCAGAGACTAAACGGGTAGGAGCAGGTGAAAGTGCGCCAAAGAAAATGAAAACGATACCATCTGTAGGAAAGGTCATGGCTACGGTTTTTTTTGGGGGGAGAATTCTCGAGATATGACTATGAATTCATAGACTACTATGAAAAAGACAAAACCGAGATGGTTCTGAGAAATATTATGCTTCACTTTTGGACCGACTGAAGGGTACTTACTTAAGCTAAATGTTCACATCTAGCAAAATAAAAAATGTTCTTTCATCATAATAATGTCCCTGCCGATACGTTTCGGGTTGTTACTATAAAATTCCATGGCTTACATCTAGCCTTTGAATTGGTTTCATATATTTTCCGGATTTCGATCGCAACGATTATTACCTCTTATGAAACCTGAAAATGGCTATCTGGTAAAAGATTTAATTCAAATGAAGATGTCAAAGCTGCGATTACTTTTTTTTTTGACAAATCCCACTATACTAATGTACAGTATTAAATTATTTTATGATTGTATTAAAAAGATGGAAACTCATTGGTCTAAATATATTCAATCCAAAATTACTAAGTTGAAGTTAGAAAAAAATTTCTGATAAATATTTGCGTTTTTCTTTGATATTCAGGCTGAGAAGTTTTTGAAGGACTCACTTTAAGTCATAAATGATTTTAGGATTAAAAAATAAACCATTCGCTGTTTGTTTTTCGCTGTTAATTATGATTTTGTAAACCAATTTGTCAGTAAATTAAATTTCCTAATGTTTTAAATATGCTAAAAATGAAATTGTAATTTTTCCTAAAAATAAAAATAGATAAAATTATTTTCCAGTTATATAGTAGAATACTTAGAAGCCTAATATGAATATGCTTCAGTTTTTATTATTTTGAATAATTTGTCAAATGATTTGAAGATCATCAGACCAAATTATTTAAAATATTTTCTTTTTTACAGAAACAATATTACTGTGTTAATTAGTTTATATACAATAATCATTTTTCAGAAAATACAGAATTTCCCGGATAATCGTTTAGGGTATACTTAAATATGATCCAAATACTTATTAGATAATACTACTTTCAAAACTGTTATTTATTTTTATAGTGTATTATTAAATTATGTATATCATATATCATGTAAAAATGTAATAAATTTCGTTTGAATCTAGCGTAAAGAAATTATTTTACCACACGATAGGATTTGTAAAATCATTCTTACCGTAGCTAACAGACTTCTACTAGGCAAAGTTAACATCAAATCTGAAATCGATGGCTCGGTATTGCAATCAGCACCAATGCACACTGTTAGCATTATAATAGCAGAGTACAGTAATCACCATAGGACTTTACTACCTCTCTATTACTCATACGTTATTTGTTATACATTAATTGCTTGTATGCGGTTTTTAAAAAAATATGTATACTGTTGTTTAAATTTTTTTCTATTTAATTTAATGCTATTCTCTTTTTTTATATGTTTTAAAATTAATAAAAATTTACAATACACTAAAAAAATTAAATAAAGAATTGTCAAATTTTTTAGGATGTACAAAACATGTTATTAATAAAACAAAAATTAATTAAATTATTTACAATTAAATTTCAAATATAATAATCGCATAATTTGAAACAAAATCCATAGTTTTTTTCGTAAGAAAATCTGTCTCATTTGTTTCCTAATTACTGATAAATCTTTTTTTTTCTTTTTCTTTTTAAATACTTTTATTTATGGTCACATCAACAATTAAAGTCATTAGCGACTTATCAGTGTAATGTAACTGTACCGGTAAATTTGTAGTCGAACAAACTCAGGTCGACTAATCCTGAGACGTGTGGTTAATTGAAACCCAACGACTAAAGATCACCGATATCCACGATCCAGTACTCAAATGCGAATAAGTAACTACCTTTATTATTTTTTTTCTCTTCAGTCATTTGACTAGGATTGATGGAGTTTCCAAGATTACCTGTCTAGCTTTATTAGGATGCCTTTAATAGTATCAATCGACATTTTTACTGTTTTCGTATAGTTCCCTTAATAATTTTACCAAGTAAATAACCATCAGCAAAATTTTCTGAAAGAAGCTATTCTCTCAGATTTTCCTTTCCAGTTACTTAAAATGATTTACATTTAATTCAATGTTTGATTCATAAAGCTAATATCGTACATAATCTTTTAAGTGATCACAAAGAACAAATTGTAATTAAGTCAATATACATAAAAATTAACAGGATTTCCATGTAAATCCAAAAATATCAATAAAGGGCAGCCTATACTCATCACTACTTACACTTTTCCTTTCTCTACTCAGGAAAAAATGGATAACAAAGGCACATAAAAGACACAGTAGAAGAGAAGCAGCCGATAGATATCAAGAGAGTAAAGACCTATACTGTTCACTATAACATCCTTCTAAAAGCTTAAAGTATTTCTAAGGTTAGTGACTGAAAGACAATCGCATCACAAGAACAGTGAGGCGTGAAGTACGAAAAAATAAATAAATAAATAAAAGAAATAAATAAAAAAGAATGAAATAGGAACCCATCGGGTTGGTCTAGTGGTGAACGTGTCTTCCCAAATCAGCTGATTTTAAAGTCGAGAGTTCCGACATTCCAATCCTAGTAAAGACAGTTACTTTTATACGGATCTGAATACTAGGTAGTGGATACCGGTGTTCTTTGGTCGTTGGGTTTCAATTAACCACACATCTCAGGAATGGTTGAACTGAAACTGCACAAGATTACACTTCATTTACACTCATACATATCATTCTCATTCATCCTCTGAAGTAATACCTAAACGGTAATTCCCACAGGCTAAACAGGAAAAAAAGAAAGTAAAGAAAAAGGAATATTATCCTAATTATAAAACAGAACGTCATGTAGAAGAATGGAATAAGAGAAACGGTTCACATCCAGGTCCCCATTTCTTAACAACCAAACAAACTTACAAACTGGTAATCAACCTCATTATTCATCTCTGTAAAATATTATATAACGACCACAAAACTTGGGCGAATTTCTGCAAGATATCTAAAGTTCTTGCACCGAAACGGCTTTCAGAGGATAAATTAAAGGAAATCAGGTTGGGAGTGATATAAAATTATTGCAATCACCCTAAAGGGCCGGCTTCCGTGGCGCGAATGGTAGCGAATTGGCCTTTCATTTGGAGGTCCCGGGTTCGAATCCCGGTCAGGCATGGAATTTTCACACATGCTACATCTCATCCTAACGGTGGATCCGGAGGTTAAAAAAAAAACCAAAGGATCGAACAACCCCTTTAAAACATCTCAAAATTATATTCTACAAAAGAATCGGAAAATAATTCTGCCTTCAAATATTATGAATACCCGAAATTTTTAAAATATATACGTCTCAGTCTTTATGAACTATTTTGCAGCAAAAAAAAAAAGTCCATGCTCAGCAACTAATAAGGCAATAACCTCCCAAATACTTAAATACTAGGAAAATACTCAATAATACGGAATTTTTGAGTTCCTTTTTGTTCTACAATATTGGTCTATTCCATATTTTTTAGCTTAATTTTTTATTTAAATTATACTACCCATTAAGGAGTTAAGTGAATCCCCGCCAGAAACGTTACAATTTCGCTGTTGAAATGTCGGACAGAATAAGTGAAAACGAATCATTTTTAGACGATATAATTTTTACAGTCGAAGCTACATTCCATGTGAATGGATGCGTTAGCAGACACAATTCACAAATATGGGGCTCTGAAAATCCACACGTAATTATGGAGAAACAACCCGCTTCGCCTAAAGTTAATGTCTGGTGTGGTGTGATGAAAAATCGTGTAATAAGGCTTTTCTTCTTTGCTGAAAAAACAATTAATGGAGTTGTATACCATGACATGTTAACGAATTATTGCTTTCCTCAGCCGGATGAACTCGAAAACATTCATCGACTTCATTTCCAAAAAGATGGTGCTCCCCCGCACTTCAATGCATCGGTCACGGACGCTTTGAACGAAAAATTTGGAGATCGATGGATAGGCCGGCAAGGACCCGTACTTTGGCCTCCAAGGAGTCCAGACCTGACACCTTGCGATTTTTTCTTGTGGGGGTACATCAAAAGCGTTATTTATATGCAAAACATTCGCGACCTAAACCGCTTAAAATACAGGATTAATGAAGCCGTGACAACCAATAACGAAGAAATGTTAACTAATGTTTGGAGAGAAGTTGAGTATCGTTTGGACATTTGTCGAGCGACTAAGGGCGCACATATTGAAGTTTATTAATTATGTAAAAAAATGTTTGAGACGACAAATTTAAAAAATAAATACATAAACTGTAAGTAATTCTGTTTTAATTTAAACCATGTTCAAAACCGCACTATTCTTTTATGATAACTCTGTATTACGTCAGATAGCGCAAGCTACAATGAAATGTTTTAATCTTTTCTCATCAAGCGAAATGAAACCGCCATTTTTATTCTTCTCCGACATATCGTCGTTCTCCTACGATATTACTATGGTAATAGGAATAAGTTATGAATTTTTCGTCGTCAAAGGTATCTAAAGTTACTATTGTTATTTGTCTTTCGTAATCTGGTTTCTTTTTCAGGTTTCTATAAAGTGTAAATACTTTGTTATTTATCAGAATTATTCTCACAATCATGAAGATTACTGATACTGCGGGGATCCAGGGGATGGAGTCCTGTGGCAAGACGTAATGGCAAGCGAAACGAGCTCTGAGGCCGTGGAGGGTAGGCTCCACGAGGCTCAAGGTCGGCTCCGGGGTTGGTGGCCATCCTCGCCCTCGTGGGTCCAATGGACGGAGTTTTGACCGGATAGTAGATATACACTATATATATATATATATATATATATTTTATAAAAACACATTTTCTACATTGGAAAAATTTAAGAGAAAAATAAATTTAACGTATTCTAAATTTGAATTTTATCGATACAAAATATGAATCGATTTTGTTTGTTTTTAATAATAAAAATAATATATATATGAATATATTTCCCCTGCTAGAGAAATTAATTTAAAATTATAAAATAATTTTTTGTTCAATGAATTTCTATATATATATAAATTTCAACTGTATTTTGTTCACAGAGGTTTAAGAGTAAACTCTTAATAACTGATGCGCATACGCCCCCCCCCCCCACCACACACACACACACAAAACACAGGGCGTCGTATTTAATGGAAAATTAAACATTTATTAAAACGTATCTTAAATGATAGAGAATATAAATACACCAGCAAACATGATTAGTTCATTAAAATCAATTTATTTATGAACTGAACAACAGTATTTCATTAAATATTAATTACATACGAAAGGTGAAATAAGTTAATGAATATAAATTAGTGAATTTGTAAATCAATCAAGCTGTCAATTAATATGATCCAATCAATTAACAACGCCATCAACTAATTTTGTTTAAAATTATATAAAGTATAATCTTTAAAAAATTTACAATTAAATAAACTGATAAAAATGTCTTACACTGGATACAGCACTTTTCATTTGTTTTTACATTTTTCTTTAAAAAAAAAAAATATATATATGCGTTAACAAGATTTCTTATAACGTTATATATAGGTTATATAATGTATATATAAACGTATAAAACGTCTGTTGCGGTTTCTCTCCTACAGTGGAATGAAGATACGATTTAGTGACTTTTGTCTGATTTTTGTATTTATTGTTACCATCTATCTATAGTTAATTTTTACTGTTCCTGTTTATTTTTGTTCTTCATGATTTTTGTTGTTTTATACAATGCTATATGATAGTGTTAATGTAGTCGCTAATAACTATAATTGTAGATGCGACTGTAAATAAAAGCATTACAAAAAAAAAAGAAGATTTCTTAAATAGTATGATGTAATGTAATAACAATTAAAATAATAATAGCATACAAGTATTCTTTTTCATTTATTTTATTAGCCTTCGGGACCACCGTTAGGTAATGTTTCAGACCGAGATGAAATGGATATTTTGTAGCGTGTGAAGATGCCATCTCTGAGATTCGAACCTGGGACCTCCGGAAGAAATGATGAGACTCTACCACTGGCGCTACGAAGGCCAGCTTTTTAAGATTTTATTTTTATATTTTTATTTTTTAAGTTGGAACAAATTATATGCATTTTTCTAAATTATTTGGTTAGCGTTTTGTTAATGATCATTTTAAATTGTTTAGAAAATTCGTTTAGAATGTAATCGATAACATATTTGATCGATGTTTTTGGATAAAATATTTGTAAAAAAAAATTTTAGTTAGTTTTTTTTTTAATCTGTAGAAAAAAAATGTAAATGTTCGTTTATTCAAAATCTTAAATCTCCGAAAGATCTTCACAGATTGTTTTTGAATTTTGACAAAATGTTGCTTTCGAATACGCGCGTATTTTTTATACCTACTATTTATATACCTAAGATGTCACACCTGTGACAGGTAAAACATGTTTTTTTTTTTAAAACAACGCTATTTGTTGGACGTAAAAGAACAAACGCTATATTAAATATTTTATGATTCTATTTCAATGTTTCCGATATGTGTGTCCGCTATAAACTAAAAAACTACTGGAGCGATTTACGCGGTGGGAAAAAGAAAAAAAATCGGAAAAGAAAAAATCGAAAAAGTAAAAGGGAAGAAGGAGAAAATGGAAAACAGAAAAAGGAGAAAACAGGGATAAGGAAAAAACTGGAAAAGGAAATGAAAAGGGGAAAAGGGAAATAAGAGATGGAGAAATGGGGGATAGAAAAAGAATGAGGAAAGCGAAAGGGAATATGCTAAAAATGAAAACGGGAATAGGAATGGAGAAAAGGGAGAAAGGATAAAAGGGAAAAGGTTAAATTTTGTGAAGTTTCGTAATGTTCATTTTGTTAATGTTTTATCAAACTTTCAATTGCGTTCAATTAATCTATATATATATACTCAAATCTAGCAATAGGGAAGCATTGTCGGGTCTGCAAGTTTGTAATAAATAAAATATGTAAGCTATGGATGACTTTTTAAATTTATCTTCGCTAACTCATCGTCGCAAGGAAGTTATTTCACAGCTGATTTTCGAAGTCGAATGACATTTTTGTCCGCCATTTTGAATCCACCACATTGAATCTTTTTTTTTTTTTGTTTAATAGGAAGGTGGACATGTGATACGTAGTTTAAATGTAACATTTTATAAGAAAAACGTTGTCGGAAAACGTTCCTCGATAAATACATTCATTTTCGAAGTATAAACAATCAAAGTTGAAAAACAGGACAATTTTATATATATATATATATATATATATATATATATATATATATAATTTCGGAATGGTTAAGAAACAGGGTCAACAATAAACAATAATAATTTTTATATTTTATTGCTGGGCTTATTAAAATGATGCACGTACAATTTTTTTTTATTCAGAAATTTGATGGCGTAAGGATGATCAATTTTTTCAAAAGTAATTACAAAAGATAACTAGTTAAAGCGTATTTGTACGAGATTATTTGAGGGTATTTCATTCGGACGTAAGACAACTCCTGTTAGATGTAAAAGCTGGTGGAAACAGCTTTATTATTTTTCTTCAATTTGGAAAAATTTTTAGTTATGAAATGAAATTATATTAATTAACTTAAAAGAGAATGAAGATTAAAATACTCGAAAGACCTCATTAGAGCTTTACTTTACTGAAGAATATAGCTAGAATAACTATTAAAGGGGAAAGTTGATCATAGAAAAATATCGGATTTTTTTTTGCAAATCTTTACGTTTTAGGATCTAATTACTTCATCTAAACCAAAAATCTGATGTGTACATCACATGACTTCCTTGTATGCCTATTAAATTACATATACACCATTTTTTTTTAAATGAAAGGTACGTAAAATTTTATTTCACTAATAACTTCTGATTTATTACATATTATTATTTTATTGTTAATTTTTTTTACAATCACAGGTTAATAATTATTAATAAATCAATATATTTAAATAAATAAAAGAGTTAAAACAAAAAGAAGAAATAAAGTCAGATTCGAACCGATTTGCCTTCCCGTTGTAACATCCATATATTTCATTATTTAAAATTTTATTTGGCTATAACTCTGGAACCAATGAAAATAAGTCCACTTATATAGTTATATTATATAATATATCGTTGAAAAGCTATTAATGAGGGCTTATTACTGCAGTTAAGAAAAAGTCAAAAATCCAATTTTTTGGGGGATTTTGGGTTCTTTTGGACATTTTTGGTAAATTCGACTGTAATCAAAATGGGAGGTGCACAACTACATGTTACAACAGTCCTAAACCCAGAATTTGAACATTCTACGGCTAATCATTTTTGAGTTATGCAAGATATATACGTACGTACAGACTTCACGCCGAAACTAATCTAAATGGATTCATGGATGGTTAAAATGGATATTTCCATTGAAATCTGAAAACCGAAATTTTTTGCGATTCACAATACTTCTTTTACTTCGTACAAGGAAGTAAAAACTGAATAAAAATTGGAAACCGCGTTTGGTCGAATCGTCATTACAAACAGATTAAAAAAGACCCTTGTTTTGCTTGAACAACAAATATACAATTATAATAAACTAAATACATTCCTTCTTCCCGATATAAATAGATTAATAAATAAATAAAATACATCAAAACAATTTTGAAGTAGTTAATTAATAATATTTTTATTTATTTCGAGAAAAAAAATTGATTTTAAATTAAAGATTTATGTTGGCAATATTTAAGTATTATCTATTCAAATTGAGATTCAAGTGTACACAAACAGAGATCGCAATTATCGATTTACCATGAATACAACCGCTATCTTGACATCCTTTTCAAAGTATTGAATTACGTATATCAGAAAAGTAAGATATAGAAGCGGTTCGACATAGGGCAGATGTCGTATTGGCCTATAGATACTGTACTATCGTAACAGACGTCACAAGGAAGGGTTAACGATTATACTGAAGAAGGAGATTACATCAGGTAGAGTAAAAGTAAAGGGATTTCAGGTTGAATTTGGTTCTGTACAAAGTTGGGTTATCCAAGTCGATGTTACATGCAGTAATAGTAGTAATAATGGTTTTAGAAGGAAAAGTTGGGATAAGTTATTCAATAGAGGTAGAGTTTAAAGAGAAGACTGGTGGCGCATCTAGTCGAGTAATAATTTATACATTTTCTCAGTATTCAAGCGTATGAAAACCAAAGTCCAACTACATCAGAATAATAGTTTTTGAATAATTAAATAATAAAGTTATTTCTATTATTACTATTACCAGGTATTTAAAGATTAAAATCATGTCAAATTAAAATTTAGTATTTAAATTTCTCAAAATAACACATTTTTTGATTTCATTTTGGTTCATTTTTATCGACTTAATCATGCTGTGCATGTTAAACTAGAAAGTGACAACAAATAATTTATTTTCATATCATTGGTTATTTATTTTTATAGAGTGGAAAAATAATGATTCATAAAAATAAACAAAAAAAAGATTTAAAAAATCGATATTTTTAAACTTTTGTCGCCTTCCCGCCACTAATATTTTTATCTCCCAACTATTTTTTTGGGGGTCACCTCCACTACTACTATGCCTATAAAAAAAATCGGTTCAAACTATACATTAAATTAATAAAAGTTTTTTTTTCGATTATTCGGAAAAGGGGAATTTTGGCTCAACAGTTTTTTTTTAAATGGTAAAATAAGCATGCTCGTATGTATTGAGCATAATATAAAATGGGATTATGTTTGCAAAATTTTGAGAAAATTCATCCCAAAAGTTTACCGATAAATTGTCCCATACACAAAGTCTTTGTGCAACATTTCACCGAATTCGGTTTATCCAGTCAAAAATTATTAAGCTTCAAACATCCCAAAACATGTACGAAAGAACATAACCAGTCTCCAAATTTTTTAATATTTTTTGGACATTCCTGGCTCATGAAACGTCAAGAAAAACCACACCCGATTTTTTTTTACTGATTACCATACTTTACAGTATAGCTCTAGATTTATGATGACAGTAAAGAAAAAAAGTGAAGAAAATAAATAAATAAAAAGGATGAATAGGTGTAAAATTTG
The DNA here is from genome assembly GCF_047948215.1 of Lycorma delicatula. NCBI lineage: Eukaryota > Metazoa > Arthropoda > Insecta > Hemiptera > Fulgoridae > Lycorma > Lycorma delicatula. Next base: position 30,460,288 of record NC_134465.1, read on the forward strand.
AGATACCCTTGTCAGGAATCAAACTGGAGAATAAATAGATAATATTTTCTTTTATAACATCAAACAAATTAATGATTTGGTTTAAAATAGTAAAATTTTTCCAAGCAAGTTATGTTACATAAAATTTCATTTGATTTCAATATATTTTCCTAACATCAATTTTAATCAAAATTAAATTTTCCACATTTTTTAAATAATTCTATTTACTTTAAACAAATTATTAATTATCTTTAAAGATATCTAATAAATTTATTTTTAATTTTTATTGTTTATTTTTATAAAATATTTAATTATTTTGTTTAGTAATATAGAAAATTTTGTTTTCTTAATACGTAGTTAAAATCTGCGTTATTTTGAAAAGTTTTTTTAAGACTTCGAAATTGTCAGGTTTTTATTTCGTTTCTGTTTACTTAATTATACCATTTCATTCAAAATAAAATTCTCTAAAACTTTTGTGTGTTTAAAAGGTTTGCTTCAGTCACTCTACTGTCTAGCAGGATCTGAACCTCCGACGTGTTCGTTATTCTAATGGTTGTGAATATACTATAAATATTTTACAGATATTCATTAATGAAAAAATAATTATTCATTTTACTTCATTATATTTCTTCTGTCATGGTGTTAGATATGTAATGAAGTAAAAAGATTAATTTTTATTTTTTAGTGAATATTTTTAATCTCTTAACCCAAGGGGCTTCCAACTACGGCTTTAAAATCTGCCCTGGCATAACATGGGTTAACTAAAAATTTAAAGGCAATCGATAGGTTGGTTCCCGCATGATGCTGTTGCAAACAAACAAACAGACAGATTTACAAACGTTCGCATTTATTTTACGCCAAACATAAAATAGTGTGTTTTTCCAACATAATATTATTTCTTCTTTCAACCCAGATTTCTCGAAAATTGTTGAAAAAACAATTCTGGGGCCTATTTTTTTAATTTTTCAGATCATATTTCATATAAAACTACTAAAATTACGCCTTAATTTGGGTCCCAAGAATTACATTCTTGAATAATTTTACCGAAGGCGCAGAATCAGGGCTAATCTTTTACCAGCCGAAACTCGCTAATAACCGTCTCCAAACCTATGTACTTCCTTCTTTATTTTGACCGATAGAATATGCCCTAAAGGTTTGTTATATTCTTCATGAATTAGGCTATAAAATTACTGTCAGCGGAAACAGGATGAAATTTTGTCGGTAGTTCTACTTCGAAAACAAATCGTTACCAGAATCATCATTTATTCAGATGAATACACCTGTAAATTTCTGTAGGAAGCATCAGGAACACTTTATATATATATATATATATATATATATATATATTGTTACCACATATATGCCTAATTTAATATCGGCGGACGAACACGGTAGCAACTCAGATGCTAGTGGCGCACAGAATACATACGCGCTGATGCGTATCACTTCCGCCGCACAGTTCTCCCACCATAGCGGCGCTGCGGCCCCACCACTCTCAGGCTTCAATAAAAGAGCGTGCACAAGAGTGAATTTTATCGTCGACCACCAACTGGAGAAGACCAAGAAGAAGAAGAAGAAGACGATGGAAGAAGACAGAAGTTCCCTGGCCGCCACAACGTGGGACCTCCCGGCGTATGCCAAGATCCCCGCCGGAGCAGCAGACCTGGCCGGCCCACCGAGGGAGCCGTTAGACGCGGACACTACCTTCCCACTACAGCTCCAGCTCGCTGGGCTTCAATTACCCTGGCCGGCAGACTCAGCAGCAGTAGCCCAGCGTGGGACTGTTCGGGGGGAACCGTCTCAGCCACGCCAACGAAGGACGACCGGCGCCGACCCGACACCGCGGAGCTCTGGCACCACTGCCACGCTATAGTGGGGACCCAACTGCCGCTAAGGGAAAGCCCGATCTGACTTCAATGGACGAACCACAACTTCCCGACTTCACCGGAGATCAGCTTCCGGAACCAACAGCTCTTCTCAGAGCTAACGCAAAAAACGACCCTTTTCAGGGCCACCACAAGGTTATGAATTACGAGCCGTCGAAACCATTCGGCGACAATATATATATATATAAATAATTTTGACTGGATAAACCAATTTTGATGAAATTTTCTGTACTTATGTATAGAAAATATGGGCACTATATATTATGTATACACATAATATATATTATGTTTATACTGTATATATAATGGGCACTTTGTTGGTAATCAATATTCCAATACTGAATATTGGGATCAATATTTCCAGAGGTAAATATTTTTTCGGCCTCAATTTTCTCAAAATTTTCAAACATAAACCCGCTTTATAATAAGCTTAGCATATTCTTACGTGCTTATATCAACATAAAAAAACATTTTCCGAAATTTTCCTCTTTCCTAAAAATCGAAAATTCCTTTTTTTTATTACCTATTGCACATTTTTTAACTGAATCTTATTTATTTCTTCCAAGGAATAGTAATAATGAAAAAGACCCCCCAAAAAAAAAATACTGAGGGCATTACTGATGGTGGAGGACCCAAAAAAGATTAAAAATAAAGATTCGTTGAATTTTTTAAACCCTTTTTTGGTTTATTTAAACTTTTAATAATATTTACAAAATATTTTTTAATATTAAAAACAAAATTTCATTATAAATCACCCCCTCCCACGCAAAAAAAATCTAAGGTAACTACTTGTATTGGTTATACATTTTTCAATGGATTTTTTTTTTAGTTACTTCTATTTAACACAGTAAACTAGAAAGACTTTTTTTGGAAGGTGATTTTGAAGAAGAAAAAAATATAAATTTTTTAAAATTCTTTAAACTTTTCTTAGTTTATTTAAAGTTATATTTATTTATTATTTTATATAATATTTATTATTATATAATATTATATTATTTATTATAAGATATATTTATTTATTAAAGATATATTTTTACAATAAAACATCATCATCATAAATTCCCACTCCAATAAAATAAATCTTAGGTAACTTTTTCATGTATCACTATTTTTCCACTGTATAAAAATAAATAACTAATGAGGAAAACTACATTACAACTTTGTTGTCAGCTTTTTTCTTTACTAAAAATACAATAACAACATTGTTAACAACAATTTTTAAAGTAAAAAAAACCCTACAATATAGTTTCTAAACTTAATTTACAAACTACTGAATTTAAAGACTCATTTACGTTCAAAGTTTTACCTTAAATGCATTTTCATGAACAAAAGTTCATAAATTTTTTTTTTATAAACAGGTATAATTATATCCAGAACTGTCAGAGAAATGGTAAGGTATAAAGAAAATGTGACGAAGTGAAATTTAAAAATAAAATTATGTATTGAAAAAAAAACGAATAAAATATTTTGGCGTTGAAAATAAGAATTTTAACCTCTTTAACCTTTATTTATAAGGCTAGAAGTCGAAATTTTTTTTTAGAATTTTTTCAGTTCAATACCTCAATAGAAATTTATACAATAAAAATAAAAAAGGCACTGCAATCAAAACGAGGATTGTTGTAATAGATGACAAAATTTATTAATTATATAACAAAATAATTTGTAAATTCTTTTTATTTGTATTTAAACCGTCTTAGTATTTTTTGTTGTCAAATATTAAATATACTTGGACCACCTATACAAATTCTTTTTCTCTATGTGTGAGGTGTTTAACTTTAGTGTGCTTTAATGAGGGGTATCGTGTTCTGTGACATGAGGAGAGGTCCCTCCTCATGTGATTATCAAGAATCAAATTTACTTATGTTTACCTATAAGATACAAATTGTAAATGATAACACATAAAAAAAATAAAAAAATAATTTTATATATTAACAAAGTTTAAACTGCTTTCATAAAATAATCAATAATAGCTGAATTTACGAATTTTAAATAAAACTATTTTATCAAACACTATTAAATTAAAATGAAAAAAAAAAACAGTTTAAAAATAACATTCGAAGTAGGACAATATTTAACTATGCTATTTGGTTTTATTACAACTTACCACGCGAGATCACCATTATCAATAGAAGTTAAAACACAAATAAATAAATAAGTTTGTACTTTCAAACTTTTCAACTTCAATGTTTATGTAATACATCTTAATTATTCATTGAATAAATAAATAAATTCATAAACAACATATGTAAAAATTAACTTAGGATTTTATCAATATTTTGTTTTATACCTTGTTTAAATATTTATATATGTATATATTATTAATGAAGATGCATTTATTTTAAGTTAAAAAAAATCATTGATAACAATGTTACGTGGCTGTTGCTGGATCAGCTATCAGATGGCACCCCTGGCGATGGGGTACGCTCGCTAACTTTGGATGGAGGGTATCGGAAAAATAAAATACCCAGGATGGAGAAAAAAATAGTGAAGATAGCCAACGGCCCTGAAGACGGAAGAGGAAGATTTCCCGGAAGGCGGAAGGGGCGGATGAGCACAGGGAGATAATCCGAATAAAATCCTGGTTACATAGAATTCTGTAAGCTGGAGGACAAGCATTCTGTGAAGGATAATGTAAATCTTAGAAGAAAATCCACTGTTCCTCCAAGTTGGTGGTAGGGTGTGGTGTTAGCAACTTCATCTTCCTATGAAGAAAAAAAACTGCTACGAAACCAAAGGATGAGCCTCGGATCAGAATTGGAATTATGGATAACCAAAATGGACAATCAAAAACAAACAAGATTTGAACGAAAACATGCTTTAAATATTTCATTCTGTAATGTGCAAACAATTTTGAAAGAGGGAGAATAAAGGAGATAAGTGATGAAATGAAGGAGTACAAAGTTGATGTAATAGTACTGCAAGAGGTCAGATGGAGAAGAACGGGTAGAGTGGACGAAAAGGCATACAATGGAAACGAAGAAAGATCTGGCAAGTTTGGAGCAGCTTTCATGGTAAAGGCGAAAGTAAAAGAGGTCTGTTTGCTTTTATACACGACTATCTGCGGATTTGTAAAATACGAATTAAAGGAGGATCAGAAATATACTGTGATTTCAATCTACGCGCCAACATAAGAAGCGGCAGAAGAAAAAAAAGGAACTCAAATATCCACGATTCATCACCTGTGATCACACGATTGAAGAATTCTTGGTCATTATCAATCCTCTCAAGAAGATCAACGCACACGTTTCTTCGATTGTCCTTCTGTTCCGTTGTGAGGTTTTTCGGTACCAATTTCGCACAAACCTTTTGCATGTCCAAATCGTCTGTCAAAATTTGATGTACGGTGAAAGTTTTTAAATTTAACTGCTCACTCATCATCCTTATTGTTAAACGACGGTCTGATCACACAAGAACCCTCACACGCTCAACGTTTTCGTCAGATTTTGAAGTTGAAGGTCTCCCTGAGTGAGGTTGATATTCAACCTGTTCTCGTTTTTCCAAAAATGATTTTTGCCAGCGGAAAACTTGTGCTCTTGATAACCAATGTTCCCCATAGGCCTTTTTCAAAGATCACACTCGCGGATTCCGCAAGTTTAATACTTAACTTGATTGCACAACGTTGCTCTAAATTCCGCTGCTCCATTTTCGTAACACACAACAAAAACACAACTTCACTTGATGGCGCTGTCAAAAACAATGTGTTGGCTGAATGGAATTAAAACTCCATTCAGTGTGTGTACTGAACATGTGGAAGGGATGAACAGACCGGTAGACACAGCGTTGCCAGATCGCACGCAGTGTTACCAATCTCATTACTTTTTTCACACACCTCGTATGTCATAGGTTAATTTTTGGGAGGGAAACTGTTTATTGTGCCTGAAATTACCTTGTCGAATGGGTCACCGCTCACATTTTGTCTTAACTACAAATCTAAGTACGTCTTCAGATGACGCTTAGCTGTTTCTTACTTCACTAATTAACGGTTCCTCATTGCCAGGAGTCCAAGTAGGTAATTGACACCTGTTTTACATTGCGTTTTATCGCGCTGGTTTTCTCGGAAGAGACTTGTCTGAAACGAGTTCCAAAAATGCCTCCTTCCTCTCACGACAAACTCCACTAAAAATTCATTGCTATGGAGGGAACACGCTTCTGGCCAATTTATATTTTAGTCCGAAAATAATGTATTACACTTGTATACTATTTAATTTAGACATTTTTTGGAAAATATACAGTGTAACTTATGAGGTACGTAAGTCGGGTGAAAGGCGTTTCCGATGAATAATTTCAATTGTAACAAAAACCTTACGTCCTAAATGAGATATATTCCTTATTTCATCATAAAAAGAGGTGAGTCTGTAACTTTATATAATTCTCCTAGACGATGAGAGAGAGACAGAGTGAGCGTTAGTGATGGGAGGGGAAGGCCGGACACAAACTATATCACTGAAAACGTCGACTGCGTACTTGAATTTCTGATGCTGTCTACAAAGATACCTTGTAACGTTTATTGGACCAAATTTGTAGCGTAAGATCACATTTTCATAAAAGTAAGGATTGGTTCCTTCACCAAACTCCACCAACAATGAACATACCAACAAACATAGCCATCAATATACGACAGCTTATGGACGTACGACAGAAACAATGCTGGACCATTCTCCGTAATCCCCAGAATAGCTCCTGCGGTCTATTTTCTACTTCCTACAATAAAGATGCTCAGGAAAGAGAAGCAGTATGTCGGTAGATGCCATAGAAGAAAATATCACAAAATCTTAAAGTATATCTGTTTTGGTTCCGCCTGGCAGCTATTCAGCTGTGCGTCTGCGGGAAGATCCAGTCAAATGAACACCTGATGTTTGACTACCCTGCTCTTGGGAGGGGGTGCAGAGGCCGAGCCACCCTGAAATTTAAGAAGTCAAGGGGAAAATTTGCCACTCACAAGCGGCGAGTTAATGTGGCGAAAGCCGCATTGTCGGACCATGTGGGAGTTCCTAGATGCGGTTGCTTTGTTCAACCGGCATCCGTAGTTTGCTTAAGGGAAAGACTCTTACCGAATTACCGTGGTACTGAGTATGGCTGACCACCAGCCAATTATTATGGCTTCAACCGCTATAAAATAGTGGACAGGTACTTGCTGGCATTCAGCGACCTAGGCATGGCAGCGAACTGCTGCCTAGACGAAATAAATTTTATTATGGATATGATATATATTTTTAGTAGTTAACGGGGTGTGACTACCCATTTTAGCAAATATATGACATGTGAGCGGTTGGGACACGTCGATGTTGAATGGCACCACGCTAGTCCGCTCACGCTGTTAGGTAAGCTCTAGGAGCTATGTTAGGATACCGGTCGCTAAACTGTTCGAGGTTCAGTTGCCGTTTGTAGCACAGGTTTTATGCTTTAGGGTGACCGAATGGGGTGGTGGTGGGAGAAATGCCAAACAATCTAAAAACATCCTAAAGACGATTCCAGATGAAGACTTCTCTAGGAATTTTGTAACCGATATAATAGTAAATCGTATTTGAAGAGAGTCTATATAAACAAAAATAAATTTTTCACGAAATTATTTGTTGGTTTTATAACACCACTCCTTGAACTATTTATACACACCGTGTATAAATTAAATTATACTCATATAAATTAATTGCTGTATAAACTTAATTATAAATACCTAATCAAATTACTGACCTAAATTTAACATTTGAATAAATGATTACTTAAAAGACTGTTAATAATAAATAAACTATCTATAATGAGTATATTTTATTCAAAATGAAATCTAATATTATTAGTATATATAATGTTTGAATTCCCGAAAGAATAAGTTACACGATATTGAATCAGTTGTTATACGCGGTTGTAAAATTGGTTTGACTGCATAACAACCGGTGCATATTGTAACAATGCTTTCTAAACATAACTCTTTCATAGCCATGGGGAATATACTCGTACCATTACTTCTGTTGATATTAAAACTTTTATAGTTTTACAGAATATGCTTCATAGTTTATTTATTTAATGTTAAAAATTGAGTTTACGAATAAAATAACTTCATAATTTAACTTTAAAAATGCTTAAATAATTATTTAAAATATTACGTAGAAAATATTATTTTTGATCATTTACTTATATGATTTGAAAGATTTTTCCTATTTAAAAAAAAAAATTGCCAATGTTATACACTTTCTTTTTCTGTTTAGCCCCCGGAGCCACCGTCAAGTATTACTTCAGAGGATGAATCAGAATGGTATGCATGAATGTAAATGAAGAGTAGTCTTGTACTGTCTCACAGGTCGACCATTCCTAAGATGCATGGTTAGTAGAAACCCAACCACCAAAGAACATCGGTATCCGTGATCTAGTATTCAAATCCATATAAAAGTAACTGCCTTCACTAGGATTTGAACCTTAGGACTCTCGACTTCGAAATCAGCTGATTTGAGATGACGAGTTCACCACTAAACCAACCCAGAGGGCTAAAAAAAAATGTTGTAGACTTTTAATTCTGTGTTCTTTCCCACTTAGAAACTTCTGCATGTCCTAACGAATTCAAAAATTCATAGCTATATTAACAAAAATCCGCCAATTCTTTTTATCTTGTTCAACCCGACCCAATCATGGTCCTACAAGGAAGACGCCACCCAGTTCCAGGCCTGTCCCTGGCTTGTAAAAACTTTTCAATAAGTGGGTTCATACCCTCCCGGGTGGTCATCCATATATCTACATCTGAACTATCGTTGTCAGAGCCAGCATTCGAGGAGGTCGAAGGAAAAAGCTCCGGCCCCTTAATCATGGTCCTAGACCCGACTTCCTATAGATCAAAGTTAATATTATCTGGATCTACTCAAAGTTATGGTTCCGTTAGGCCTCCAACTAAAAAAACCCTAACAGCTAATCTTTGTTACCTAATCGCTTGACTTACCCGCTCAGAGCAATCTACGCTTTTTAATCATCCAAACGGATTTTAATATAACCCATGCAGTTCTAATTTATTATACTTCTTCCCCTGCCTTATATTTTCATCAATTATACGACCAAATATTTTCTAGATTTTATTCTCAAGGACTCTAGGACTTACTTTCATCCAACCTCAACGATCATGTCTCATAACATAACACAACCGTAAAATTATTGTTTTATATATCCAAATTTTAATCTGATTTGATAGTAATCAAAAGGTCAATAGTTTATTGATAAAATAAAAACTACGACTTTTCCGAATGTAATCTTTTTTGAATTTCCTCAACCAATTTCTCTTGCAGTTCCTAAGAATCGTCTCAAAATATTTAAATTTATCAACTCTTTCGAAATAATTCTCATTTACACAAAGATTTAATTTAATTATAATTGAATTAAATCTTTGCTAATTTAATCTTTTACTGAATTACTTACTGCAGAGGCGTGCCGTAGGCACGGCCTCCAACAAAGCTAGGCCCACTGGACGGGTTGCCCTGGCCGGCAGCGTCACGAAATGGGATTATTAGGTGTCCAAAATTGATTACCTCTTGTGTAAAAACAGTTATTTTTTTTGAATGACGAAAACTGATGCAACGAAAGATAAATTAGATTGACAAATTCAGTATCGGAACTATGAAAGAACTAAGTTCGAGAATATATATGTAATTATAAGAAAGATGTTTCTATAGTGGTCGAGTTGGTTCCGGGAATCCTAGAGACCGTTTTCGGTGTGTACTAAACACGGGTGTCTTTTATCTGTTGTTATTCTAATATGTCTTGAATGGATAATAGGCAATTCACACTACAGAAATGTACGTCTGACTGCAGTTAGCGCCTTGAAGAATCTTCAACCTGATCGACTGAATAAGTTCCCTTGTAGAATAATGTTATAAGTTTTTTCTCTATTAATAAATTTCATATTTCATTATAAATATTATTAAAGCAGAATTTTTTTAATAATAAAGACTGGCCTATTGTATTTAGATCCATCTGCAATTTCCTATACAGAGGAATATGCTTGCACAATAAAAAATAAGTAAAGATTAAACAACTGAGAGAATTAAAAAAAAAATTAATTTATTTTCAGTATTTTTAAAGGAAACATATATTTTTGCTGAGAGGATATAATTAAAAATGTAACAGTGTAAATAAATATATATATATATATATATATATATATATATATATATATATATATATATATATATATATATATATATATATATATATATATATATATTTGTATATGAATATATATAAATATATAATGTACATGTATACACAGTATAACAGAAACAGCAATTGAGAGAGCTCTTTTAGTACTTCAAAATGTATAATATTATATGAGATAATATTTTTTTTAAATATATATTTTTTTAACTAAGTTTTTATACTGATGTATTTTTGGAAGCAGAAAATTACTTTTTATCACAATTATATGAAAGTCTTAAATTTTTTTAATATTAAAATTATTCGTAATAAAAAAAAAAATCATTTCTCATTAAAAAGAAATATAATTAAAAAAAGTGGATCATATGTAGATAAAAATTAGTTTAAAAAATACATAATATACTTTTATATGATTCCTTTTACTTTTATCTACAAATTTAAGATGAAAAGATACTTTTTAATATCTACTACCAGTAGATAACAGAATAATGTTAACTTTTTTTTTTGCTTGATGATATCGCCACACTGAAGCCTGTACGGAGGATTCAGTATTGGAATTTTTTTTAGCGTATGAAAACTGCAATGCCTGCCCGGGATTCGAACCCAGGACACCGGATGAAAGGCCGAGACGCTACCGCTCCACCACGATCAGCTTTATATGTTTATTTTGCTTTATTTTTATTTTAATTAGTTTAGTTCCCTTTATTTTAATACATATGTTCAATTTTACATTATCTAGCAGTAAAATGAAAAATATTTACGTTTAAAATTATTCTAAAGAATTTATTTATCAATAATAATAAAAGCTTCTCATTTACGGACAACTTACTAAATTCATTTAACCTTGTTTTTTATTTCCACAGCCACTAATAATGTAAAGCAGAAAAAAATAAAGCTATCGATAAAAAAAATTAACTATGCAAATTTTTATATTTATGGGTTAAAAGGTCTATGATGAAAAGAGAAAATTAAAAAAAAATAATAATAATCATTTTGCAATAAAATTATATCAGTTGATAAGTTATAATATGAAAAAAATTAAAACATAAATTATAATTGCACTATGATGCTGATGTATTTGACGATCTCCGTGACGGATTGGTAGCGTCTCAACTTTTCATCCGGAGGTCCTGAGTTCGAATCTCGGTCAGGTACGGCCATATCACTTTTTCATATTTCCACACGCAAATGTCAAGCTTATTTGGTGAATTAATCATTAAAAAAATCTTAATTACGTAGTATAAAAAAGTTTAACAAAATGACATGTCTTGAACCTCCAGGGGTTTTACAAGGGTTTAATTAATAATTCAAATTATGTCATTTTAATGCAGTAAATAAAATTAAGCGCACCGGACGATGATTTGAGCCTCCCTATTTAGAAAAGATTTGAGAAGAAATCTCTGGGAATGGATGGGTGAGAGAATTTAGAAATTGTTTTGTAGCATCGACGAATTGATTTAATTTCTGGATTACTGGAGAATATTTGATGAACATTTTTAATCGCTCGCTGATCGTGCACGTATTTTTTCTAAGCTAGACTTTTCAACATATAAAAAAAATGCATAAATGTGAAAACTTAATCCACTTACCAATCAATTTATTGTCTATTTTATTCAAATTGTAGGAAAAACGACTTCCTTGCTTAAAATAATTTATCATTTATCGTAAAGTTCTAACTCACAATTAATTTGGACTCAGAAAAAAAAAATCTACGATCCACGTTACACTGAAAAGGTGATTTTATTATTACCGATATAAAAAACAAGTAAACAATTTTTTTAGATATAAATTCAATATGCAAGATTTACATTTCTGGCTTTATATTAAGTGTTATTTATTTTTTCTTACAAGATATTAAACAAGGAGTTTTTATTATTAACTGAGGAGTTGAAAATTCAGATAACAAACACATTTCTAGCTGGAGTACTGCAAGGTTCGATCCTATACCCACTGTTATTATTTAATATCCATATCTACCTGTGTTAAAAATACCGAAGTTGTGACGTACCCCGGAAATACTGCAGATCTCTTAACAACCGGATAAAAATAAAAAAACTATTCCGTAAAATCTGTTCATGTCTGTTGAATATTTAGATAACAAAAACATTTTAAGCTGGAGTACCACAAGGTTCGATTCTAACCCCATTGTTATTTAGTATCCATATGAACCTGTATTGAAAATATAAAAATTATCACGTACGTCGACAATACTGTTGAAAAAATATTCCGTAAAATCTATTCATTTGTTTTTCACTAAAAAGAAAATTATAAAATTCTATTAAATATTTGAATAACAAATCGATACTTCAAAAAAGTGATGTCCGATACCGGTAATTTGTTTTCTACTAACAACTAACATAATAGTTACATATAAAAAGCTCCTTTAAAATTAAAATAATTCTTAACAGACTAATATTGTTCGGAATTCTAATTTCTTTTATTAAAGTAAGTATTGAAAAACGTTCATTCAAACGGAATTTAGATATTTGATTAAGTAAAATCAAATAATCTTAAAAGAATGGAGGTTTCTTGTTTATATTTATACATCCATGTTCATAATAAAGAAAATGAAACTTTTTTCACTAAAATGTCATAATTCCTTTATTTTACAATGTTAAAAATCTCTTTTATCCTACCTACTTTTTAAAATTAAGTCAAAATCTAAATCGACCAATTTAAGAACATTATATTTATAAAAAACAACTTTAACGTTTGAAAAGGAGTAGGAATATTTATGAATATTGAATCAGTATATTAATGTTGTAAATAAATGTTTGTCTTGATGTCAGAGTCAATTGCTATTAAACTTCTAATCATGTTGCACTTCCTTAAGGGGATCAAACAGTGGAAATCCGATTGGCCGAGTAGAACTGTATTGGGAAGGAGAAGTTGTACTTCTAGATGTATGATGACTTGTCGATGCGATGGTTTCTCGAGTTGCTCGAACCGTGAGGTTGAACGTTATCGTGAAACAAAATAATGCATTTGCGCTGAGATCAACGGATGTTTTTCCAACACTGTTGGCTTAATTTTTTCGATAAGCATATCACAGTTGTATGCACTGTTTATTATTCACTGATCTAGAAAATTGAAATAAGAACCGGGCCTTTACATCCCAAAAGATGGTCATCATGATTTTTTCCTGATGATGCTCGGGTTCGAATTTTTTATTGATAGGTGAACTCGTGTAATCCATCGGGTTGGTCTAGTGGTGAATACGTCTTCCCAAATCAGCCGGTTTGCAAGTCGAGAGTTCCAGTGTTCAAGTCTGAGTAAAGGAAGTTATTTTTATACGGATTTGAATACTAGATCGTGGTTACCGGTGATCTTTGGTGGTTGGGTTTCAATTAACTACAAATCTCAGTAATAGTCGAACTGAGATTGTACAAGATTACACTTCATTTACACTCATACATATTATCCTCTGAAGTAATACCTGAACGGTTATTCCTAGGGGCTAAACAGGAAAAACAGAAAAAACTTGTATGTTTTGAACTGAAAGGCAAACTTTCAGTTCACGTATTGTATAATTGACAAAATAATTACTAAAATGACATAATTACAAGATGTACAATAAAATAATTTACTTTTTTATCATTTTGAAAACAGTTAATTTTTTTTACTTATAAATCTATTACCAGCAGCAGCTTGTACGTAGGAATATGGAAATGGAATTTGACCGGGATTCAAACCTGGGACCCAGAATGAAAGGCGGAAACACTACCAATCCGCCACTTCTAACACGACACTACAGATCGGCATATAAAAATAAAAGCTGTCAATTACATAACTAATGTTTTATTTATATTTTTCTATAAATAATATTGTTAAAAAAAGGAAGTTTCGGAATAATTGATTCCGCAAAAAATGTTTCTTTAAATGCCTGGGAATACTTTCACCTTACCTTAATATATAATATGAATAACATACAAATTAATAACGCGGTTAAAAAGTACATGTAATGAAATAATATTTTATTAAAAATATAAATCAATTACTTCTTACCAAAAATCTTCGAACATTTTTAATGCGAGATAAAATATATAGAATACAATAGATTAGAAAGGAAAGAAATGAATAGTGTAGGTAAAAAAAAAGGAAGAGGATAAAATCATACGAAAAAGAGAGAAAGAAAATATCAGGAGCAATAACCTTCATGCAGGACTGCTTTAATACCTTACTGAACTCTATTGTGTCCCGGTCGGTCACTCGGAAAAAAAGTCAATGGAAAATCCCCACTTTATTCCCTCTAACTATCAACCTCTCCCAATTTCGGTCAATGGTCTGAACAGACTTAGAAAAAGTAGAAGAACAAAAACAAGAAGAAAAAGAAGAGAGAGAGAGAGAGAGAAAAAAACGAGCAGATGAATTCGAGAACGACGTTTTCTATTGACTATGCCCATAAGGAGTCGTTACCTAGACTTGAAATTCACTAGACGAGATATAATAGAATAGTTACGGGTTACTGAATCATCGATAGTGTGTGAAATCGATAAAGCTATTGTATGTATGAATAGATCTTAGCAAGAAAACAAAACAGTTATATAAAAATAAATACAATGAACTAAATGAATAACTAACCAATAACCGTAATACTTTTCTTTTTATATATTTATAAAGTTTAAACTGCCGATAAAATTGTTCGAATTTCCTAACATTTTTATTTATATCAAAATTTAAATAATTCTTCTCCAAGTGATAAATATATAAATTATTATTATTAATATAATATTGTATAATTATATTTTCATTTTTATTCATACTAATTTACTTATTTTCATATCAAAATAAAAAATAAAAAAACAGAAGAATGAAGAGGTCTTCGGAAGAAGAAGAGGGAGAAGAAGAAGATGAAGAAGAAGGAAGACTCGTCTCAACATCACGGACTGGAGTCCGGAACAGAGCCCAGCAGAGATGCGTCCTGAAGGGCAGCCATACCAGAAGCGGATGAAGAGCTTCTATATAACCCTTCCTCTAAAACTTACAATAAAAATTAACACAAATCAGCAATTGCGATTCCTCCGGAAAAGGGGACGCATTGCTCCCTCCATAAAGTTAGTGCCCCGTTGTGGCGTATTCCTGCTAGCCTATTAAGCAATAGCACCGAAAGGACTTCAGTAGACGGTCTGAAGGGGAATTACGTCGGGAGGACAGGTTTCAAAAGCCTAGCCTCCCGCGGTCGGACCATAAAATGGGTTCGATAACGCTGGTTCAACAACGGATTGGAATGCAACTAAATCCGTCTTAAAATCACTAAATAATAAACAAAACTTGGAAAATTAGACCCGCCATTTAAAATAACCCTTTTTATAAACAAGCCCGATTAGAATCATCCAGCCGCAAGGGACTCTGTCCAGGTTCTGCGATAAGTAGGGAGAAATAAACTCCCGCCAACTTTGCATTCCATTCCATTCCAAAATAGAGTGATTTAAGAAAATAATAAAAAGTTACTAGAAACATTACAAGTACGCAACCTCGAAAAATATCTATCTCACAATCAAAATAAGTTTATTAGGAAAATGCACGGTCCAAACGTACCGCAGAAAGAATACAGATTGAAATATAAAAATGAGACCTACCAAAATACAGTAGTCCCTAAAAACAGTGATAAGGAAGAGAAGAATAAATTTCCTCAATAAGTTTCAAAAAGATGTAATAAACAAATCTTTGAAGAGTTGTGAAACATGAAAAGCAAAATAAATTACCCAAAACAAATGAATGAGGACCTCCAAAGGATAGGCTTGAAAGAAGAGAACTGTTGCAATAGAGATAATTTTCAAAGAATAATCTACAAAATAAACGTTTTTGTAGTAGGAAAAAGAAAGAAAATGGACAGACAAGCAAAATCGAAATCATGCAGACAAATTGAGAACGCATGGATGAAGAGGAAAAAAGCTAAAAAGAAGTGATATTTGCGTGATCCTTTGTTGGTCTCTTCGCATTAACATTAAAATACACGACTTCCAAATTACGTTACTAATAAAGGGTAATTAAAGAGCGTGCAGGTGACAATTTTGTATACAGTATTTGAATATCGTATAATTTTTTAAAAATTTTATTTAAAATATATAAATATATATATTCTTTTTTTAAATAAATTTATATATATATATATATATGTAGCCTACGACACTTCCGGTAACGTAGGAATTCCAGCCCGGGATCATACATCTAAATCGGTTCAGCCGTTGAGATACAACGGTAGAACAAACAAATATACACCCTAAATACATTACACTCCTTTTTGGACAGTCGTATTACAAGAAATATTGAAATAGCGAAAAATTTCGGTTTTCAGATTTCATCGGAAATATCCATTTTAACCATCCCTGAATCCATTTTGACCAGTTTGGGCGTGACGTCTGTATGTAGTATGTATCTCGTATAACTCACAAAGAATTAGCAGTAGAAAGTTGAAATTTTGGATTTAGGACTGTTATAAAATGTAGTTGTAAACCTTCCGTTTTGATTGCAATCGACTGGACCAAAAGTGTCCAAAACGGCCAAAAAAAAAATAAAAAATTGGATTTTGGATTTTTTTTAAACTGCAGTAATAAGCCCTCATTGAGAGCTTTTGAACGATATATCGTAAATGGTACTTATTTTCACTGGTTCCAGAGTTATAGCCAAATAAAATTTTAATTAATGAATGTTACAAGGGGAAAGCACATCGGTTCGAATCCGACTTCATTTCCTTGTTTTTTTAATTTAAATATTTTGATTTATTAATAATTATTAACTTCTTATTGTAAAAAAAATTACAATAAATAATAATTCAATAACAACAATAAAAAATCAAAAGTTATAAGTGAAATAAAATTTTATGGACTTTTAAAAATGTTTATGTGTTATTTAATAGGCCTACGTGGCCTATGTGGTGTCCACATCATTTTTAAAATTTATTAAACATACATATGTAGCCTATGACACTCCCGGATACATAAGGATTCTAACGCGGAGCCAAACATCTAAATCGGTTCAGCCGTTGAGTTGCCACGATGGAACAAACATACATACACCCTAAATACGTCACACTACGTTTGGGCAATTGTGTAAAAAAAAAAACTGTTGAAGTATTTTCTTTATTAATCTTGACTTAAAGTCAGCGGAAAGTAAAAAAAAAAACAACCTCCAACCTTTGATTTAATGCCGATTTTAAAATTTAATGAATTAAAAAGTTTATTTTGCAAACCTTTTTTTCTTTTTATTATACTTTTATAAAAGCTTAATATTTTATTTAAAACTAGGGGGCTGCACCTCCTGGCTGCTTCGCAACCAGCATTTATCTTGCCATGTTATAATTTAGGGAAAACCAATGTTGGCTCCTATCTCGATACAGAATTGTGGAAAAAGTTTGGTTGAGGCCTTATATGTGACTTGATTCTGTTTAAGCCATTGCTAGTCCGTATTCTTTCTTTTACTGTTAAGCCTACAGAAATTACCGTTCAGGTATTACTTTGGAGGATGATATGTATGAGTGTACATTTATAGATGAAGTGTAGTCTTGCACAGTATCAGTTCGACCATTCCTGAGATGTGTGGTTAATTGAAACCTAACCACCAAAGAACACCGGTATCCACGATCTAGTATTCAAATCCGTGTAAAATAACTGTCTTTACTAGGACTTGAACGCTGGAACTCTCGACTTCCAAATCAGCTGATTTGGGAAGACGCATTCAGCACTAAACCAACCCGGTGGATTGTGGGATTTCTGAGTTGAACAAATTGCAATGTAGATATTAGGAGCATAAAAATAAAAGAAATAAAATATATATATATAAATACTAACAATTTTGTAATAATTAAAAAAGGGGAAAAATACTAATAATATTACTCATAAAAGATTAAAACAGCTTGCAGAAAACTTATAAGAAGAACAATAAATCTAAGGATAAATAAAAATAAAGAACATGGTTTATGGTAAAAATATTATTAAGAGATAAATTTTAATAAAATAATAGAGAACAGAATACGAGTACAAGCGATATCTACTGATATAAATTATAAGCTTATATGTCACCCGATCATAGTAATTAATTTTAATAATATTCTATAAAATAATAATGGAGAATTAGCAGAAGCAGTATTACGATGAATAATAATATATGAATGAATAATAAAATATAAAGGGGTTAATGAGAGACAGAGAGAAAGACAAAAAAAAACAGAGTAGAAAAGAAGGTTAAATAGCGAGAAAATTGAATCTATTATGACCTCTTCTTTTCATGGTGAAGTAATTTTCCGAAAGGTATAATTTGTATGTTTTGAAGGAACGATAGTCTATGAATACGATATAATATTAATAATAATAATGTAAAGGGTTAGGTTAGTTTAAAATGAAAAGATTCTCTCGCTCAATCACTCTCTCTCTCTCTCTCTCTCTCTTTTCCTTTTAAATACTCTCACTTTCTATCTTTAAACATGTACATTCACATACATACACATATATATATATATATATATATATATATATATTCCTTTTCATAATTTTCCTATGAAAATACCATATACGATCTCCTCATACCATCTTCAAGTGAAATTATTATGTAGTAAAATATTGAATCCCAAATGTTCCGTACATAAAACCTATAATACTGTAAAGCAATCTGTATTGGTAGAAGGGCTTTCATTTCATCGAAAGATTTCAAGGCAATGAGATAAAACCTCAATTATATATTCATATATATATAAATTATATGCTCAACATATTTCAATACATTCATGGTTGTTTTGTATTAACTTGTTATGACATAAGAGTAATTTACAAAAGGGAATTTTGAAAGGGAAGGGAAAGTATAATAACAATTAGATACACAGTAGTATGAAAACGATGGAATTTCTATTCAGAAACAAACCGAGCAATCAAATATAAAATATATACGCCTGTATTTTCCCTTTAAATTTATCTTTCTTTCTAAATTTGAATTTATTATAAAAATATTGTATTTTATAAATAAATATAACTTAAAATAATTCGAAAAAACTTTATGTAGAAAATAAAAAAATATTTTATAATTGGAGAAGTATACGTTATATTGAATAATATTTATTTTCTACATACTATACTAACAATATTTTTCAGTAATCTGATGTTACACTGATACTAAATTTAAATAGATTACAAGACAATACGTAAGCAACTGATGGTTTCGGTTCGTATTAATTTTAAGAATCAGTACGTGTAATTTTGTTGAAAAGAAAAGAACATATTTTTTTAATTAAAAAAAAAAATTTTGCCTCGGAAACCACCGTTAGGTATTGGTTCAGAGGATGAGATGAAATAGCAATTTTGTAGCGTGGGAAAAATGCCACGCCTGACCAGCCAAGACATATTTTTTTAACGTATTGAATATGTCGAGTTCTGTGGCAACGAAACGTAATTTGCGGTATTGTAACTTTTTTGTTTCCATTCCAAGAAAAATCGACAGCTGAAAGTCTTTGTTTGTTATCCGAAGCTTATGGCTATCATGATCCATAAATTTTGGACCATTACCAAATAGCGCAGTTAAACTCAGAACTAAAAGGGAATTTGCCAAAATTTGCTAAAAAACATGACAAAGTGATCTCCTCCTGGTAATTCGACAAATTCCGAATTCAAAAAGGTAAAATGGATAACAATGAATTTTTTTTAATTTTTAATTTTTCGTAATAAATGAAGCCATCAACATGATTTTTCATGTGTTTAATCTTCATGTAAATATCTAAAAACCAATTTCTAAATTTTTCGAAATTCGATCTTGAAAGGAATTAACAAAGGTAAAAAGATTTTGAATAATGCCTACAATTTTTCCCACTTCCCACTATACTAAACAAGGTATTCAGTAAATCCGAGCTAAAAATTATTTTTACATAAATATCTAAAAACCATTTTTGGGTTTGTTGGTGTACAGGGCGGCGGCTCAACCAACACAGCGCCACTGTTACTGTATGTACGATGCAACTGGCTGCACTGCCTCCGTTTACTTTAAACGTAAACATTTTTTTTAATGAAAAACGAAGTACGGTCACCTAGTGGGAGTTTATTGGGTAACGCTAAGAATCGAGCGAAACACATTTTTAGTCGAATGATGGACGGATAACCAACTATAAATACTATTTTTAAGATGGAGACCGACTATTCTGAAACTCACATTCTTCAGATCACTCAAAGTTTTGGGTCCTGTAGTAAACAAACTGTGGCTCTGAAGAAATTACAGTACACTGGATAGTTGTTATAAATTGAACAGGCTTTAATTCATATTTATAATTATTATTATTATTCTAACAAGCATGAGTTCAATGAACACAGAGGGTTCAGGGAGCAGAGCTCCCTGATTGGCTAATAATTTATATATATATATATATATATATATATATATATATATATATATATATATATATATATATAGGTCATTAAACATCAATTAGGTCATAATTTTTTTTTTGATATGAGGGCGATCCAGAATGTAACTTACGTTTGTGCCTAGCGTGGAGATGGGTAGGGACAAAGCCGCCATCTTGGCGTCAAAAAGTTTCTATGCTCAGTACGCTTCAAACTGTCGTACCGTATGAGTTGTGATTTTTCTACTTTATTCGTTGTGAATTATTGAAATGTGCACTTCAATAAATAGAAAATCCCGTGCGTACAGTCATAAGGTTTTTACTGGCAAAAAACCTCAAACCAATTGAAATTCATCGGCAACTTTGTGAGGTGTACGGAGATGGAATAATGAGTGAAGGTGGAGTGATGCAGTGGTGCATTCCGTTTAAAAATGGTCGCACCAATGTTCAAGATGAGGACCACAGTGCTTGGTCCTAGCCTTGTGACTGATGAACTGACGATGAAAATCAACGATAAAATTCGTGAAAATGGCCGCTTTTTCGGAACTCTCGCTTCATTTCCCCTAAATTTCACGAAGTTACTGTATGAAACTGTATCAGAGAAGCTTGGTTATCACAAGTTTTGGGCAAGATGGGTGCCAAAGATCTTGACGGAAGACCACAAAAAAGAGCATCTTAATGCATCGCTGAATTTCCTCGAAGTCTACGATAAGGATGGTAACGCACTACTCAATCGTGTCGTAACAGGAGATGAGACACGGATAAAGCTTGTCAATTGTGAGACAAACGGTCAATGGAATGGGGGCACACGAGTTCTCCCAGAAAACCAGTAAAATGTTTGCAAATGTTGTCAGCCAGAAAGATTATGGCAACTCTGTTTTCGGGACGCTGAGGGAATGCTTCTGGTCGATTTCCTTGAACGTGGGAAAGCAATTAACTCAGAAAGGTATTGTGAAACATTGACGAAACTAAGGCAAACGATACAAAACAAGCGTCGGGGAAAACTGAGCTCAAAAGTGTTGTTTTTCAATGACAACAGACGTCCACACACAGCTAATTCATATTCGTGAGCTCTTGGATGGCTTTGGATGGGAGGTGTTTAATCACCAACCGTACAGTCCGGATTTGGCGCCGGCCGATTACCACCTTTTTCCAGCTATGAAGACCTGGCTCGTAACACAGCGCTTTAACAGTGACGCAGAACTTCATACCGGTGTAAACCGGTAGTTTAAATCTAAGGCAGCAGATTTCTACAGAGAAGGAATTGAAAAACTTGTGCATCGTTAAAATCAGTACCTCAATTTAAATGGCGACTATGTGGAAAAAGTCCCTTTCAAATGTATTAATAATTTTTTTTTTTTTTTGGTTGGTTTTATATTTCTAAATGTAAATTACTTTCTGGATAGCCCTTGTACATTTTTATACCGTTAACTTTTAACCAGGAAAATTTTGGGGTACATAAATTAAAATCTAATAATGTGTTAAACAAAGATGGTACACCAATATATAATACGAAAGGTAAAGTCGATAGATGGGTGGAATATATTGAAGAGTTATACGGAGGAAATGAATTAGAAAATGGTGTTATAGAGGAAGAAGAGGAAGTTGAGGAGGATGAAATGGGAGAAACAATACTGAGATCTGAATTTAAGAGAGCATTAAAAGATTTAAATGGCAGAAAGGCTCCTGGAATAGACGGAATACCTGTAGAATTACTGCGCAGTCCAGGTGAGGAAGCGATTGATAGATTATACAAACTGGTGTGTAATATTTATGAAAATGGGGAATTTCCATCAGACTTCAAAAAAAGTGTTATAGTTATGATACCAAAGAAAGCAGGGGCAGATAAATGTGAAGAATACAGAACAATTAGTTTAACTAGTCATGCATCAAAAATCTTAACTAGAATTTTATACAGAAGAATTGAGAGGAGAGTGGAAGAAGTGTTAGGAGAAGACCAATTTGGTTTCAGGAAAAGTATAGGGACAAGGGAAGCAATTTTAGGCCTCAGATTAATAGTAGAAGGTAGATTAAAGAAAAACAAACCAACATACTTGGCGTTTATAGACCTAGAAAAGGCTTTCGATAACGTAGACTGGAATAAAATGTTCAGCATTTTAAAAAAATTAGTGTTCAAATACAGAGATAGAAGAACAATTGCTAACATGTACAGGAACCAAACAGCAACAATAACAATTGAAGAACATAAGAAAGAAGCCCTAATAAGAAAGGGAGTCCGACAAGGATGTTCCCTATCGCCGTTACTTTTTAATCTTTACATGGAACTAGCAGTTAATGATGTTAAAGAACAATTTAGATTCGGAGTAACAGTACAAGGTGAAAAGATAAAGATGCTACGATTTGCTGATGATATAGTAATTCTAGCCGAGAGTAAAAAGGATTTAGAAGAAACAATGAACGGCATAGATGAAGTCCTACGCAAAAACTATCGCATGAAAATAAACAAGAACAAAACAAAAGTAATGAAATGTAGTAGAAATAACAAAGATGGACCGCTGAATGTGAAAATAGGAGGAGAAAAGATTATGGAGGTAGAAGAATTTTGTTATTTGGGAAGTAAAATTACTAAAGATGGACGAAGCAGGAGCGATATAAAATGCCGAATAGCACAAGCTAAACGAGCCTTCAGTAAGAAATATAATTTGTTTACATCAAAAATGAATTTAAATGTCAGGAAAAGATTTGTGAAAGTGTATGTTTGGAGTGTCGCTTTATATGGAAGTGAAACTTGGACGATCGGAGTATCTGAGAAGAAAAGATTAGAAGCTTTTGAAATGTGGTGCTATAGGAGAATGTTAAAAATCAGATGGGTGGATAAAGTGACAAATGAAGAGGTATTGCGGCAAATAGATGAAGAAAGTAGCATTTGGAAAAATATAGTTAAAAGAAGAGACAGACTTATAGGCCACATACTAAGGCATCCTGGAATAGTCGCTTTAATATTGGAAGGACAGGTAGAAGGGAAAAATTGTGTAGGCAGGCCACGTTTGGAGTATGTAAAACAAATTGTTGGGGATGTAGGATGTAGAGGGTATACTGAAATGAAACGACTAGCACTAGATAGGGAATCTTGGAGAGCTGCATCAAACCAGTCAAATGACTGAAGACAAAAAAAAAAAAAACTTTTAACCGATTCACAGTCAATGGTTCATAAACGAACCTATTCGTAAACATTTCTTCATTTTAATTTCTACAAGATTTTCACACTTTGTACAATTTGCCTTTATTTTCTCAGGTATTGTAATCACAAAAAAATTATATGGTTTATAGATTTTTAAGGAGTTTATTTGCACATCATCTTCCTGCAATTTACGAGACCGTGTAACCTCTTCCGTATAAGGTATATAATAATCGCGATATGCTTGTTATAAATAATATTTCTATTTTATTTGCTTATTTAAGTGTTGCGTTTATTCATCAATTCATGAGAATTATCTATTTTGAAAACTGATAATGATTACGGGTTGTTAAAAATAATGGTGCGATTACGCACCTTTAGTTTATGGAATGATGAATGACACGCTAGGTATGAAACATGTTATTTTTACATTACAAATAATAACTTTGAAATCACGAGTTATATTATTTTTATATTTTAATCGTTAATTTTTGTTTTGCCGATCAATTTACTATTTTTATACACCGTTATTTTATAAAATGTTCAATTTCTACGTTTGTCGACAAATAAAATTTAGTTTAGTGTTTTTCCTCGTAATTTATCTATTGAAAGAAATGGTACTACATTTTATGTTTTGGTAAGCATTCAGCAAAAATTTTTATTAAACGAAAAACAATCATATTTGGGTTTAAGTTTTGATGTTTGTGTAATTCAAATGGGTAATTGTACCAATTTATTCCACACGGAGGTACAAAGAAAAATCTGAAATCAGACACAAAGTAGTACTAATTTGTTAAATGTTATAGCAATCCTAATAAAAATGAATTTTTTGACAATTTCTTTTCTACATATGATCTGTTTAATTCACTGAACGAAAAAGGATATTTTGCGATCAGCACTGTTGAGAAAATAAGCTTCCTAATTACCCAGTGAAAAAACACATTTCGCAGTTGTTAGATGGAATGAAAATGCAGTGGTAACTGTTTCCAGTAACCACAATGACATGTACTCAATATCAGATACAAAAAGATACAGCCAAAAATAAAGAAAAGAAACCGTGATTTTTCAGCCATTAATGAAAGCAGAATATACTGAAACTATGGGTGGCGTTGATTCCTATGACAATCGAAATTATAGAATTCGAGTACGTAGAAAATAATGGTGGTGGTCACAATGTTTATAAATGCGGTAGTTTCTATTACAGTAAATTCATAGAATATACACAAACTTGCAAATAACAGTGAAATCAGTCAAATTGATTTTACGTCTTATTTTGTATTATTAATGATAAAGAGTGAAGAAATAAAAATACCACGAATCATTGCTGAGAATGAAGAAAAAAATAACATAATTTTTCTTCAACACCAATGGCAACCAAACGTCGTCCATCAAAAAACATTTTGCCAGAACATGTTCGTTACGATTAAATAAGGGATACATTATTTCAGAGCATGAGAAAAAAAAGCTAGACGAAGATGTAATCTATGCAAAAACCATACAATTTTTTTGTGCGTAAAATGTAAATTGCACCTACATTCAAAATCTTTTCAAGAATTTCATTCGCAGTAAAGAAGATAAATATTTTTTTTTATAAAAAAACATAAAAATAAATAATTTATTTGTAACTGTATTACTTTCAGTTTAATAAATTGTAATAATTTAAGAACATAAAAAAGAATTCGTAATAAGAAAGGGAGTCCGACAAGGATGTTCCCTATCCCAATTACTTTTTAATTTTTACATATAACTAGCGGTTAATGATGTTAAAGAACAATTTAGATCCGAAGGAACAGTACAAGGTGAAAAGATAAAGATGCTACGATTTGCTGAGATTATAGTAGTTCTATTTGAGAGTAGATAAAATTTAGAAGTAACAATGAACGGCATGGATGAAGTCCTACGCAAGAACTACCGCATGAAAATAAACAAGAACAAAACGAAAGTAATGAAATGTAATAGAAATAACGAAAATGTATAACTGAATGTAAAAATATTAAGAGAAAAGATTATGGAGGTAGATGAATTTTGTTATTTGGGAAGTAGAATTTACTAAAAAAGTTGGACGATGCAGTAGCGATATAAAATTCCGAATAGCACAGGCGAAACAAGCCTTCAATCAGAAATATAATCTGTTGACATGAAAAATTAATTTAAACGTCCGGAAAATAATTTTGAAAGTACATGTTTGGAGTGTAGCTTTATATGGAAGTGAAACTTTGACGATCGGAATACCTGATAAGAAAAGATTAGAAGCATTTGAAATGTGGTGCTACAGGAGAATGTTAAAAATCAGACGGCTGGATGAAGTGACAAATGAAGAGGTGTTGCGGCAAATCGATAAAGAAAGATGCATTTGGAAAAATATAGTTAAAAGAATAAACAGACTTATAATCCACATATTAAGGCATTCTGGAATAGTCGCTTTAATATTGGAGGACAGGTAGAAGGAAAAAATTGTGCAGGAAGGCAACGTTTGGAATATGTAAAACAAATTGTTACGGATGTAGGGGGTATACCGAAATGAAACGACTAGCACTAGATAGGGAATCTTGAAGAGCTGCATCAAACCGGTCAAATGACTGGACAAAAAATAATTATAAATTGTTCGTACGTCTTACTTACATTCTTCAGAAAATTACATTTTCTGTAAGTTTTTTTCCAAAGGTGCGTGAACAAACAATTTTATTCCTAAGCGATAATTGATTTTTTATTGATACGAAAATATTTCTAGATTTTTATACTTAATAATACATGAAATAAGGGTTTGTTTAGAAAAAAAAAATGTATGTTTAGGTCTGGCAGTTAATCAGTTTATATATATATATATATATATACATATAAATTGTAAAAATTAATTAATATATCGTTCTTGTAAAAAAAAATAATAAACGCAATCATTCGAGCCTAATCCAAAATTTAAATAGCCTACAAATATTTTCTATTAAATTTAAAATTAATTTTAACCCAATAACCTTAAAACAAAGTAACGAGAAAGGAAAAGAAAAAAAAAATAAGCCAATCATACGAAGGTAGGAAAATGTTTTTTTATCAGATAAATCTAATATATATTACATATATCCTACGGGAGTACATAATAAGTATCTTGTAACAAGAAACGAAGACATTTTCTCCCAAAAGGTTTCAAAGTTTTTATTTGTATTTCTTACATTTATATCTTATTTGTCTTTATATTTCTAAGAAAAACGTGATTTACTTTTGTTTATATCTCTTGTAAAAAAGGATACATATATATGAATTAGATATGTTTGAAGTTTTTAAAACAACGCAATAAATCGGCAATTCATCTTTCTTTATTATATTGTACGTCTACTAAACTTATAAAATAAATCTAAAAATAATGAACACAATAAATTCAATAAAAAGAGAAAAGAGTAAAACAAGGTATTAAATATAGTAGAATGCGAAATATCAAAAATTTAAGAATTATCCTATTTCATTATAATAAGATTCTTTAATGGACCAAAAACGGGAAATATACAAAGTATTATTTTATAAAAAAAAGGAAGATTTTCATATGGAAAAAAGATCTTCTGTTATCACAAAAACAAGGTTTATAAATTAAATGAAATTCTTTGAGAATATTTATCCGAGTATATTGCTTTATGAAAATAAAATATGGACATTAAAAACGTCAAAGAATTCCGGCTTTTGACATATTTAAAATTCAATAGGCTGATAACAACAAAAAATAATGAGACCCTTCAGGATTCATATCTTTTATTCTTTTTCTAAAATGGATATATATATATATATATATATATATATAAGATGTAACTCTTTTATTTTTGTTAAATTCTATAATTTATTCGTAACTATTAAACGCGGCGATGCTTCTCCATTGCTAAATTTGATTGTATGAATTAAATAAATTTTGTATTAACAAAGAATGTATGAAAAAATGAAAAGATCGCCTTATCCAACGGGCGGAATGAATGCACCGATTCCTTCATAGACATGCTCTTCCCCCAAAAAAGTACCGTAAAATCAAATCAAATCATTTTTATTCTTTCAACCATTACAATGTACCGTACATATCATTTTTATAAAAACAGTAAACTTTATTAGGTACAATATAAAAAAAAATAAAAACAATAAAAAACACAAAAATTAAAATTAAGTATTTACAAAAAAAACCATTTAAGTTAGCTTTAAATGGTTTAAAAGAACTAGGTATCTTATTTAGGCATTGCCTGTGTCAAGGTAATTTTTAAGTGTTACGGTTAACACTTAAAAATTAGTAATTGAGTTAATGGAGAATTAAAAATAAAGTTATTAAATTACAACTAGAGTTAAAAAAATTAAAACTAGTAATTAAACAATTAAATCCTAATTCGAGTAGGGGGTAATCTTGTCCAGCAACAGACTTCAGCCAAATATTTAGGGATCTGGCTTGACAAGAGGAGGAGTTTTACGGCACACGTGAATGAAATACGTAAACGAGCTGAATGCACGGTCAAAAATCTTAGCAGATTACTCGGTAATATGACAGGATCCAGAACTGCGAAGCGTAAGATTTACGCTCACGTAGTTAATTCCATCTTACTTTACGGTGTACAAGTCTGGGAAAGAGCTCTGCGTGCCGACAAGAACAGAAGAGCCCTTGAAGGAATTCAACGGCGCATGGGCTTAAGAGTGATATGCGCATATTCTTCAGTCTCCACCGAGGCAGTACTCGTAATTGCAGGAGTTCCTCCGCTTAAACAACTGGCGGAGATGCGAGTGAATATAGCACGTGGACAACCTTCTGAAGAAGCATATGAAGAGATGCTGCGTAATTGGCAACATCGTTGGGATGTAGCCAACACGGGACGATGGACACATCGTTTGATACCTTTGATCCGACCATGGATAGAAAGGAAGTTCGGGGACATAAATTACTGGATAACGCAATTTTTTACAGGGCATGGGTCGTTCAGGTCCTATTTATGTGCGAGACTAAGGGTAGATAACAACAACGTCCTTACTGTGGGGCTTATGATTCCCTTGAACATGTAGTATTTGAATGTAACCGTTGGACTGAAAGCAGGCAATCCTGTGTAAGACGTATAGGGCCATTATCTGCGGAGAATGTGGTGGATAAAATGCTACTTAACGAGGATAACTTTAATGTGATCTCGTCGTTTATAACCGCAGTTATAAAGAAGAAAGATGAGGAAGCTCGTCAAGAAGAAACCGCTCGCTGATGAAGGCTTGTCGTAGGTGGAATTTCCACCTACGAAATAAAAGAGCTAACCGGTGAACTGACCTGCCGTGCCGGACGTACAGCCGGCGGGCGGGGAGGCGAGCTAGAGTAAAGGACACTCCTCTGGCGCGAGTCAAACTTGATTGTAGATCCGTTCCAGAGGAGTAGGTGGGAATATAAAAAAGAAAAAAGAAAAAGTAATTAAACAATTACAATTTTCAGCAGAGCAGACAAATAAAAATATATAAAAAAATAATAATAATGGATTAACAGCATGATTTGTGTAATTTGAGGATACCTATTGTACAACAATTAGTAATAAAGATAAAAGATACTATTAAAAAATTAAAAATTAAATACATAACATTAAAATACAAATATTACTGATAAACACTCTTTACAATGTACAATATTGACAACCAATTTTACAAATTTCTTTTAAATAATTTAATTTTTAGAAAGTTTTTTATAAATACAAGTAATTTATTAAAGATTCTTGGGGAAAAATACGTGTAAAATTTATTAAATGTAGTAAAATTTGATTTTGGTATATGAAAGTTATGCCTAGACCTCAACACTTATCGGTGTATTTTAATTTCTTTCGGTTTGCTGCCACTTATATTGTAAAACAAATTCAAAACTTTATATTCATACTGATGTTGTAGTGGAAAAATATTTAGATTAAAAAAATTTGTCACTAACGTTCAGTTTGCCTTTTTTTTGCAATTATTCGAATAATTTTTTTTGTATGTTAGCAATAGGAATTAAGTTTTTGTCAAAAGCCGCTTCATAACAAGTTTTAATCCAATAATAATCTCAATCATAATCCGTAAATCTCAAACAAATTCTTTGCAAATATGTAAAAATAATTAGTTTTATTAAAAGTCGACAATTATAGAAAATTTTGTTTGCTAAACTATGCGATGAAATGAGCGAAAAGAAGAAAAAAATGTTCTTATCCACACAATTAGATGGTTATCGGGGGGAAAGTTTTAACCCGGTACTTATAATTGTGAAATGAATTGATAATTATTTCTAGGATAAAATAAGGGCATTCTCAATATTTTTACAAAATAATGAGTATATGTTGGGTGGCTTACTTAAGCTGATGTTTTCGCTTTAAACGACTTGAATGTGAATTTACAAGGACGTGACAAAAGCATTCTATTATGACACAGTTCATGCTTCCATTCCGTTTGATATGAAACACTCACTGTTTTACTCTATTATTTTTATACACGGCTACGTCACAATTATTAGTTTTACTTTTACTTTCGGATACTACTTTTTAGCTGTCATAATGATTCTAATTTTTAATTACTACAAATATTTTCTTAATTAAATTTATTCAACATATCAAATTTTACATATTTTTTTGTTTTTTAAGCAACCAATTCTAACTGAAAGAATGATTAGTTGAAAAATTATCAATAATTCGAAAATCTCTGTCTTAGAAATATTTAATTTAGTGAGAACAAAAAAATTTAATGGTAACCCTCTAAGTCATATTGTCAGAACGTTTTATTCACGCTAGGTTTAGAATGTTGACCAACCGGATTGGTGTACTGTTGAACGTGTCTTCGCAAATTAGTTGATTTTGAAGTCAAGAGTTCCAACGTTTAAATTCTAGTAAAGGATTTTTATACGGATTTGAATACTCGTGGATGCCGGTGTTCTTTGGTAGTTGAGTTTTAGTTAACCACACATATCAGAATGGTTGATTATTCTATTTTTCTGTTTAGCCTCCGGAACCACCATCAGGATGGATTATTTCAGAGGATGAATGATGATGATATGTATTGTTACCACATATATGCCTAATTTAATATCGGCGGGGGAACACAATAGCAACTCAGATGCGAGCTTGCGCACAGTATACGGATGCGCTGATACAAGCATCACTACCGCCGCGCAGATGAACGTGCAGTTCTCCCACCATAGCGGCGCTGGAGCCCCACCACTCTCAGGCTCTAATAAAAGAGCGTGCATGAGAGCGAGTTTGCAATTCATTGTCGACCACCACCTGGAGAAGACAGAAGAAGTTCTCTGGCCGGCTCGACGTGGGACTTCCTGGCGGATGCCAACATCCCCGCCGGAGCAGCAGACCTGGCCGGCTCGCCGAGGGAGTCGCTGGAAACGGACGCTACCTTCCCGCTCCGGCTCCAACTCGCCAGGCTTCAATCGCCCTGGCCGCGGTGGACTCAGCAGCAGGAGCCGGCCCAGCGTGGAATCGCTCGGGGAGAACCGTCTCGGCCGCGCCCGCGGAGGACAACCGACGCCGACCCGACACTGCGGGACTCTGGGGGCCATCACAGCTGTGCTGTAAAGGAGACCCAACTGCCGCTGAGGGAAAGCCCGGTCGGACTTCAATGGACGAGCCGCAACTCCCCGACTTTGGTTATGCCGTCTAAGCCATTCGGCGACAGTATGAATGTAAATAAAGTGTAGTCTTGTACAGTCTCAGGTCGACCACTTCTGAGATGTGTGGTTAATTGAAACCCAACCACCAAAGAACACCGGTATCCACGATCTAGTATATATTGTTTGCTAAACTATGCGATGAAATGAGCGAAAAGAAAAAAAAATTGTTCTTTTTCACACAATTAGATGTTTAACGCGAGGGAAAATTTTAACCCGGTACTTAGAATTGTGAGATGAATTAATAATATTTATCCAGGATAAAAAAAAGCCATTCTCAATGTTTTTACAGAATAATGAGTATATGTTGCTGTTGGCTTACTTTGCTTATGTATTTTCGTGTTTAAACCACTTGAACGTGAATCTACAAGGACATGGTAAAAGTTCACGCTTTAATTACTTTTATACTTGATATTTGAATCATTCGCCTTCAAAGCAAAAATTCAATATGTTTCCATTAACTTCCGATTGTATTGAGAAACATCTGGATGAAAAAGATACTATTACTTACTACAGTTTGGATACCATGAAGATGTATTTGCGTGAGCTAAAAATTCAGTCGGAAGTTTTTCCTGGAAAATAAAAATTATTTCTTGAAAAAATGGTATTGAGTCTATTTAGTGCAAACGTTGTTGCAGCTGCTTAGTTACCGGTTAAGATTCACAACCTGCTCACAGAAATGTCTGCCGAAAAAACGTTACTACTACAATTCACATCTGAAGATTTAGATACTTTTTCGCTTGCTCGTCGATATAAATAAGGAAATTTAATCACAGAAGCACTGATAATATTAATTCCTTTCGCCACGTCTTACCTCTGTGAAAATACTTTTTCATCTACGGTAAAAATTAAATTTAGGTATTGTCTTTTATCACTTGAAAACAATTTCATTTTGTGCTTTTCTCACGTAGATCCACATATAGAGAATCGTTTAAAACAAAAAAAAAATCGCAACCAAATCATAATTTATTTCCTTTACATGTGTAATTTTATAAATGTAAATAAAATGTTTATGATAAATGATTTTTTTTTTTCGTAAAATGATTTCATGATTGTTTAGGTGTGAAGTTTTAGGCAAACTTCGCGACCCCGCATTCATATCACCATGACCCACAGATTGAGAAACGCTGTTGTAGATATCTCAGGAAACTACACTATATTTATACTCACACATATATACCCTCATTCATCCTCTGAAGTAATACCTGAACGGTAATTCTAGGAGGCTAAACAGGAAAAAGAAAGAATACGGACTAGCAATGGCTTAAATAGAATCAAGTCACATATAAGGCCTCAACCAAACTTTTTCCACAATTCTGTATCGAGATATGAGCCAACATTGGTTTTCCCTAAATTATAACATGGCAAGATAAATGCTGGTTGCGAAACAGCCAGGAGGTGCAGCCCCCTAGTTTTAAATAAAATATTAAGCTTTTATAAAAGTATAATAAAAAGAAAAAAGGTTTGCAAAATAAACTTTTTAATTCATTAAATTTTAAAATCGGCATTAAATCAAAGGTTGGAGGTTGTTTTTTTTTTTTACTTTCCGCTGACTTAAGTCAAGATTAATAAAGAAAATACTTCAACAGTTTTTTTTTACACAATTGCCCAAACGTAGTGTGACGTATTTAGGGTGTATGTATGTTTGTTCCACCGTGGCAACTCAACGGCTGAACCGATTTAGATGTTTAGCTCCGCGTTAGAATCCTTATGTATCCGGAAGTGTCATAGGCTACATATGTATGTTTAATAAATTTTAAAAATTATGTGGACACCACATAGGCCACGTAGGTCTATTAAATAACACATAAACATTTTTAAAAGTCCATAAAATTTTATTTCACTAATAACTTTTGATTTTTTATTGTTGTTATTGAATTATTATTTATTGTAATTTTTTTTACAATAAGAACTTAATAATTATTAATAAATCAAAATATTTAAATTAAAAAAACAAGGAAATGAAGTCGGATTCGAACCGATGTGCCTTCCCCTTGTAACATTCATTAATTAAAATTTTATTTGGCTATAACTCTGGAACCAGTGAAAATAAGTACCATTTACGATATATCGTTCAAAAGCTCTCAATGAGGGCTTATTACTGGGAATATAACAGGAAAAAGAAAGAAAGATATCTCAGATGAGTTGGTATGAGAATTACAATATACGTGTTCATTCGTTCTGTGCTTCTTTTTCAGAGATAGAAGTAATAGTTATCGCTTGCTGTTGTTTTGCTGTAACTGATGTGTTTATGTTTTTATATTGCAATATGACGTATGAATGTATGAGTGGGCGTGTAACCCCCCTTTCAGAAGGAATGCTTTGTTAGCGGTTCCAGGAAGGGTGGTAGCCAGGGGTGGCGGTTTAGTCGGTAGTGCGCAGGTTTACATACGCATATTAATAACATCTTGCGGCACTTGTTAGCGCGCCCGACACTGCTTAAGCGTCCGTAAATGGGATTCCCCACCTCTTTAACAACAAAAAAAAAAAAAAAAAAAAAAAACAGGTCGTGGTTCCGATATGTTTGGAAACTCTAATGTTTGTAATGAAATGTGTTTTTTTTTCACAGGAAACTTGGGAGATCAGATTTAGCTGCGATCCTTTGACGGATTTCGATTTGTCAGGTTGTGATTTCTATCCTTTCAAACATTACAACGATGTGGTCAACAAAAGCGAGGTAAATGATATTGAGATTGTTTTTTTTTTCTTTTTTACTTCTAATGGATTTGGTTGAAGAGTTTCAACTTAAACACTTTATTATCCCATTCTCTTATGACCATGATAAGAATGAATTTGAAAAGAAGTGCTAAATAAAAATTATATATACAAAAAAACAATTCAAAAGCAAAATCAATTTTTCGGAAAAGCTATAAATTTTATATGAGAGCTCGGAAACCAAGATTTATTGTTTTGTCAGAAAATTAACTGATCTTTCTAAAAATCTTTTTTACCAATATATTTTGTTTATAAATCATGATATGTAACAGATTAGAATAACTTCAAAATGGATAACTTACACAGTAAAACTTCAGATATAAAAAAAATAATAATACTAATATTTTTCAATATATTCGAATTCTTAAAAATAATTATTCAATTACTTTTTATGATGAATTAATTCACCACAGAGCCTTTGAAGCTTGTTCATGGAAATGAAATTTTGTAGCCTTTGGAAAATTTTATGCCTAACCGGGATTTGAACCCAGTACTCCCGGATGAAAGCCGAAAAATTATATTTCTGTAATTATATTTGAAAAAAAAAATTTGATAATGTTATTCTGTTTTTTATTTTTTATTATTTAAAAATAGTAAAAAGAATATTTCGATTTATTTTTTGATAAAAAATAAATGAAATAACTGTACAAGAATAAATAAATACATCAAGATATTGTAATTTTTTTTATTTTTTATTTTTTTATAAAATGAAACATGAATGCTTTCATGTCATATTTTAAATGACATCAGCTAGTAGAAGAACCGTTCTCTGAATACAACGATAACAAACAGATAACAAAAATGAAAAATGATGTATGACATATTTATCAAAATAAAAAGAGTATTTTCGATCCCAGTAGACATCAAAGCACAACTCAGTTAAAAATTATGATCGACATGTCATTTTTTATTTCCCTTTTTATAATATTTAATCGTTAATAGTAAAATAGGTTTATTTTTAAAAGCACTATTTAGAATAAAAAAAAAAAAATACATATATTTTCCTAATATGTACATTGTAATCTGTTCAACTAGTGAACAATAAGCAACAACCTCCCGCCCGTAGACCAATGAGATGATGGTAATATGTATTACATATAAATGAGGTGTACTCTTGTACATGCTCAGGCTGACCATTCCCGATACGAGGTTAATTGAACCCCAAACCAAAGTTCACCAGTATACATTGTCGAGTATTCAAATCCGTATTAAAGCAATTAACTTTTACTAGATTTGAATCTCAGAACCTTGGACTTCGAGAATAAGCTTTTTAACAACTGATTTGCGATGAGGAGTTAACCATTAGACCAGCCCTGTGGGGAAAAATATAATTATATAAAAAAAAATAAGTATTTTTCAATTGATTTAGAATAATGTCGATTAATATTGAATAATAGTTATGTAATTTTTGTGTTAATTTTAATTGTTATACAGAGTGTTTCTAAAATGGTGGGCTGGCTATATTTTTTCGGATTCTACTTGTAAAACTAAACAAAAAATATCCTTAGGAAAAATGGCAATTTCTTCTTCGTTTTCCCCTTGTCCGCCATTTTGTTATTTTTATATAATAATTTACATCTCAAGATCGGAGAGCCGATTTTTTTTTGTCCAGTCATTTGACTGGTTTGATGCAGCTCTCCAAGATTCCCTATCTAGTACTAATCGTTTCATTTCAGTATACCCTCTACATCCTACATCCCTAACAATTTGTTTTACATATTCCAAACGTGGCCTGCCTACACAATTTTTTCCTTCTACCTGTCCTTCCAATATTAAAGCGACTATTCCAGGATGCCTTAGTATGTGGCCTATAAGTCTGTTTCTTCTTTTAAGTATATTTTTCCAAATGCTTCTTTCTTCATCTATTTGTCGCAATACCTCTTCATTTGTCACTTTATCTACCCATCTGATTTTTAACATACTCCTACAGCACCGTATTTCAAAAGCTTCTAATCTTTTCTTCTCAGATACTCTGATCGTCCAAGTTTCACTTCCATATAAAGCGACACTCCAAACATATACGTTCAAAAATCTTTTCCTGACATTTAAATTAATTTTTGATGTAAACAAATTATATTTCTTACTGAAGGCTCGTTTAGCTTGTGCTATTCGGCATTTTATATCGCTCCTGCTTCGTCCATCTTTAGTAATTCTACTTCCCAAATAACAAAATTCTTCTACCTCCATAATCTTTTCTCCTCCTATTTTCACATTCAGCGGTCCATCTTTGTTATTTCTACTACATTTCATTACTTTTGTTTTGTTCTTGTTTATTTTCATGCGATAGTTCTTGCGTAGGACTTCATCTATGCCGTTCATTGTTTCTTCTAAATCCTTTTTATTCTCGGCTAGAATTACTATATCATCAGCAAATCGTAGCATCTTTATCTTTTCACCTTGTACTGCTACTCCGAATCTAAATTGTTCTTTAACATCATTAACTGCTAGATCAGATTAATATTTGGAGAGACGAATCAGATTAATATTTGGTTAGCGTTTTTGTAATAAAGTTTTAAAATTAGCAAAAAATCAGGCCTTAAATACCTTCGCAAATTAGTAATGGCGGCCATATTTATTTTTCAATCAGTTATATCCATAAATATTAGTTTTATCAAAATTTATGTTATTTACTCAAATATTAAGCCTTTTATTTTCAACAAAATGACATTTTATTTTTTTTTTAAATCAGTTAACAAATAGTAGAGTTATGGGAGAAAATTAATGTTGTAATTTTGTGCCATAATTATTAGGTCTATTACTGTGAGAAAATTATTACTTAATTTTATACTAATTTACAATACTAGAATTAACAATAAATAAAAACTATTAATATTTCATCGAATTGAACTTAAAGTGGAGGACATGAAAACACATAATTACAACATCAATTTTCTTCCAGAACTCGGCTATTTGTTAACCGATTTTCAAATATAAAATGTCATTTTGTTCAAAATAAAAGGCTTAATATTTTAGTAAATAGCATAAATTTTGATAAAACTAATATTTATGTAGATATAACGGATCGAAAAATAAACATAGCCGCCATTTTGCAATTTGAGAAGGTATATAAGTCCTGATTTTTTGCTAATTTTAAAACCTTATTACTAAGACGTTTACCAAATATTAATGTGATTCGTCTATTCGAACTTGAGATATAAATTTTTATATAAAAATAACAAAATGGCGGACAGTGGGAGAACGAAGGAGAAATTGCCATTTTTCCTAAGGATATTTTTTGTTTAGTTTTACAAGTAGAATCCGAAAAAGTATAGCCAGCTCACCATTTTAGAAACACTCTGTATATTCCGGAGGGTTATGCCCGCTAAACAAGAATATTAGCGCTAGCACGGATCGTCTTGAACAAAAGTTAATCCTAGTAAATTTTAATTTCCTGTTTGATACTGATTTATTAATTTAACTCCATCAAAATTATTCTTTATCAGTTACTTTAAAAAATAGCAAATTGAAAGAAATACGATCTAACAAATATTTTAAATTATTTTTTTATCATGAGATGTTTTGGTTTTAAATCATGAAAATTATAACACCGTAACAATTAGAATTAGCAACTGAAAGAATAAACCAGATAATTTGACCAGAAAATATTCAAGGTCATCCACTTTTACGTGCTTTAATATATTTAAAAAACTTTAGTTTTGTGCAAGAAAGTTAAGAGAAAACAAACTTTTTCACTCGTTGCTCATTTAATTCCAACGTAACACATCACCATCACGATGGCCCATCGTAATACTGACGACTTAATCTAAAAATACGACAATATTATTAGATGAACAATGAGAAGAGAGCAGAATAAGATTTGGTCAATTTCCTACCTTCCTATCCGTCTAACTAGCAATTTTGATGACAGGTCCACGATATATAAAGGACTTTTTGGCTTGTGTTTACTTGTCCAGGACTGAATCCTTATTGCAATTATTGACCTAAATTAATTTTTTGAACTCTAATAAATAAACCTGTTTACTGTATAAATTAAATTTCCATTTACCAACAATTTAAGAAGTGTAAATCCTACTATTTTGGGAGCTGTTACTCCATCTTCAGGGATTTTTCAAATCAATAATAATTTGTAAATTAAACTGTTATGTTCCAATTAATTTTATTTTTGACGATCGACTATTATGAACATAACAGTTTAATTTAAAAACGAATATTGATTTAAATTTAAATTAACATCTTTTAGAAAATCCCTGAAGATGGTATAACAGCTCCGAAAATAGCTAGGATTTACACCTTCTAAATTGCTGATAAATGGAAATTTAATTTATACAATTGTATTAATACCAGCGGTTCCAAATGCTTAATAAATTAAATCTAAACCTGTTTATCTTTAACACTTATTACAAATGTATTATTAATTCCAAAATGATGAAGTTATTGGTTTAAAATTCCGTAATAATTACGCATTTGGATAAAATATAATCAATGAATTATTTATTTACATAATACAAAACTACGTCAACTGCTTTTTTTTACGATTTATTTATTTTTTTAATGCTTTTATTTACAGTCGCATCAACAATTATAGTCATTAGCGACTAAAGTAACACTATTATGTAGTATTACGTAAAACAACAAAAATCATAAAGAAAAAAATATACGATAAAGAAACAGGAACAATAATGAATAAACATACACAAGTAACAATAATAAATACAAAATAAAATACATAAATCAGATAAAAATCATAAATCGTATTCTTCATTCCACTGTACGGGAGGAACCACAACAGAAATTTTACACCTTCGTTCTGTTTTAATAGAAATTTTATATCCGAACCCAGGTCTACGTTTTGTTGGGCGGTTCCAAAGATTGAGCAATCACGGTGGGTGCTGTTAAGACAGTTATGCGTCTGGTGGACGAAGCGGCATCGGGTACTTGGCGCACCAGGAAGATACCAATTGTGATATTGCTTGATGTGAGCAATGCTTTTAATTCGCTGAAATGGGATGCGATCCTACAAGCGTTGAGAGATAAGGATATTCCTGGATACCTAAGAAGAATTATCCAGAATTACCTGCAGGATAGGTTTGTTGTTTGTCACCAGGGTAGATCCTGCTTCCGCTTCAAAGTGACGTGTGGAGTGCCTCAAGGCTCTGTCTTGGAGCCACTCCTTTGGAATCTGGTCTATGACGGAATTCTCGGGCTGAGTTATCCTCTGGATGTTTTCCCAGTGGCTTTTGCTGACAACCTGGCCTTGGTTTTTGCTGGAAAAACTGAAGTAGAGGTATCGGAGAAGGCAAACGCAGCGATACGAATGGCAGAAGTCTGGATGTCTACTAAAGGCTTAAAACTTTCGCATGGTAAAACAAAATACGTAGTCATGACAGGTCGTAGGAGAATATCTGACATCCTAATTCGAGTAGGGGGTAATCTTGTCCAGCAACAGACTTCAGCCAAATATTTAGGGATCTGGCTTGACAAGAGGAGGAGTTTTACGGCACACGTGAATGAAATACGTAAACGAGCTGAATGCACGGTCAAAAATCTTAGCAGATTACTCGGTAATATGACAGGATCCAGAACTGCGAAGCGTAAGATTTACGCTCACGTAGTTAATTCCATCTTACTTTACGGTATACAAGTCTGGGAAAGAGCTCTGCGTGCCGACAACAACAGAAGAGCCCTTGAAGGAATTCAGCGGCGCATGGGCTTAAGAGTGATATGCGCATATTCTTCAGTCTCCACCGTCAGTCATCCTGCAAGCCCCACAGATCTTCTGAGGAGAGCGAAGTAGATGAGTGTGGGTAAGCCTGATGTCCAATCCTTAGCCGAGTTAAGATGACTTGCTCAGGAAAAGAGCAAGTTGCTCGGGAAATATGTTTCTCGAGCACATTTTGTCGATGTTATGTAATGTAATGTCGAGGGAGGACTCAGCAGCCAGAACCTATTCCACTGAGCCCGCAATTTTACACGCACTGATCTCATGAAGTCTCTCTCAAATGTCGATTGTACTCGAATGCCGTTTATTGGACTCTCTTGGCAGCCTCATCGGTCCGTTCGTTCCCGAGGATACCACAATGGCCAGGGACCTATACCAGTACCACAATATTATTTATCCTTGAAAGGATATCATGAATAATCTGGACGATGAATTCACAACAAATGCAGCTCAAGCTCTTAAGTACACTCCTAGTCGGTAATTACTAGGAGGCTATCATCGAAAACAGAAGAACAGGCATTAAGTTTATATAATATCTCGGTGTCAGGGAGTGCAATAGAACAGCCACATCCGTCGGCCGAGACAGAGCCGTCTGTGTAGATGAAAGTGTACCCATTGTACTTCTTATCCATGTTGAATTGGTTTCTAGCAGACTGGAAACCTGTGTCCCGGTTACGACTTCCAGATTGTAAATATACGATCTCTGGAGATTTAATTTATTTTCAATAATAAGCGAAAATAAATGTAACATGTAAAAAAGTTAAATATTAAAAAAGATCCAACTAGCCTGTGTTTTATTAAAAAAAATTAAAAACATTAAATTTTATTTAATACCGAATAAAATATTTCTAAAATAAAAAAAAATTATTTTGTCCTTCATTAAATTGCTTAGAAACATACAATAAAAAATCTACTAATATTTTTTAATATATAAGATAAACTTCATTCTTTTTGATTACGAAAAAGGATATTGGTGGAATTTAAACGTTAAACAATAATCTTTAAATTTACTTTCCTAATAAAGTAGATTTAAAAATAATTGAAGGTGTAGTTATTTTTAGTTTTGATCTTTTAGATTAATTGGAAAATTACGATCTGGTGGAAAGTAATATAGCTATTTCTTTTCACGTGATCGTAATATTTCTAAAACTGTTAGTAGTTATTGGTAAAATTATATTCAAAATATTAGCAGACATAATGTTAATAATAATAATAATTTTGCCATTTGTAATATTCTTAAAAATTTGTACATTGACTTATTCGGAAAAAGCCAAATATTAGAGATCTGATGAAATCAACCTAACAAAACAATGGGGTCGCGATGAGTAAAAAACTAGTTAGATTAAAAAAAATATTAGACTCAATTTCAGGAGGGATAATTTTTAATAGCTGGAATTGATACTGCTTACAAAAAATGATATTTAAAACAATCCTAACGGATATTATTTGAGACCAAAAAATACGTACATTATCGAATGAATTTGTTTTTAAAAATATTAAAAGTTTTATTTCAATTGCTCATATTACTTTATTCATAACCGCAAAAGTTTACTCATTAAGGTTATAAAAAAAAGTCGAAAATCTTAAACTTTTGTGACAATATAATAAATATTTAAACAATATATTATTGATAGATATATTGCGTAACCTTTTACTTCCTTGTACGAAGTAAAGGAAGTATTGTGATTGCGAAAAATTTCGTTTTTCAAATTTCAACAGAAATATCCTTTTGACCATTATTGAATCCAATTTGATAAATTTCGGCGCGAAGTCTGTGCGTAGATACGTATATATCTTGCATAACTCAAAAACGATTAGTTGTAGAATATTGAAAATTTGTATTTAGAACTGTTGTAATATCTAGTGTTTAACTCCCCTTTTGATTGCAATCGACTGAGCCAAAAATGTATATACAAGGGGTTTCAATTTTGAAAAATTTGGATTTTGGACTTTT
This sequence comes from Lycorma delicatula, assembly GCF_047948215.1. Classification (NCBI taxonomy): domain Eukaryota; kingdom Metazoa; phylum Arthropoda; class Insecta; order Hemiptera; family Fulgoridae; genus Lycorma; species Lycorma delicatula. Next base: position 30,501,713 of record NC_134465.1, read on the forward strand.
TCTTAAATCCAGTAATAAGCCCTCGTTGAGAGTTTTTGAACGTTATATTATAAGTGGTAATTATTTTCATTGGTTTCAGAGTTACAGCCAAATAAAATTTTAATTAATGAAATATTTGGATCTTACAAGACTTCATATACATACATATTTTGTTAACTGTTTTGTTTTAATTTAAATACATTGATTTATTAAAAATTATTACCCTGATTGTAAAAAAATTAACAATAAACAATAAATCAATAACAAAAATAAAATTTTTAAAAAAATCAGAAGTTAGTGACATAAAATTTTATGAACTTTTCATTTTAGTTCAATAATTTTTACAATCAGAGATTAATAAATATTAATCATTATATTTAAAATAAGAAAAAGAAGTTAAAAAAAATATATATACATGAAATCGGATTCGAACCGATGTGTGCATGGTTACAGATCCGACACGGTCTCACTTACATCACATGATCTATTTGAGTGACGTAAAACAAAATTAATATATAAACTAATACATCAAATGCTAAGGACATTTTTAGGGTTATTTTTCTTTAGTATAATTGAATATTGCGTGTTAGTATTTTGTGATGAAGACACGTAAACAGTGTACTATTCACACACGCAATATGGTTAAAATTGGTGTTCCGAAGCTTGTGCCTTCCCTTTGTTCGCTACAATAAAATGGATCTTAGGTGCCTTATACTGATTAGATAGATATAAGACTTACATTTATTTAAAGAGTAATAAAGAGACTTTTACTTCATCCTAATATTTCAGGTAAGATTACTGAAATAATAATTGTATAAATATTTGATATTAAAAGGTAATATTTAAGCTATCGTGTAACTGTCCACTTTATTAAAGAATTGGAGGATCGTATCTCACTTTCAAATGAAATAAGTTTAAATTAAGTGCAGCAAACAAAATGTACATATGTAATTCAATAGGCGTACAAGGAAGTCATGTGGTGTCCACATCAGATTTTTTTTTATTTTGTAAATCAAATTCCAACGGATAGTGATCTGGGATATTGGGACAATCGAGTAGTGGGTTTGATTTGAGAGGAGTATAAGTTATTTTAATTACTTTATTAACAAAAATACGTCTTGAGCATTAAAAATTTGTAATTGCAGAAAAAACCTTTTTAATTTTGTAGGTACCGGTATTCAACGAGAAAAATTCGGGCGGAATTAATTTTTAAGAGTTATTAATTATAAATTTCGGGCAAATTTTAATTTTTAAATGATTATAATAAATTAAAAAAAGTTTTTTAATTGTTAAAAAAATACAAAGGTACACACAATAATCTATGAAGGGGAGGGGTGAGTGAAAATAACAGTGATCTGTTAGATCGAGAATGTACCTGATGCATGCAAAAGTTAGCCTTCACCCTAATAACAAATATACCGTTTGGATTTTGAGAATCGGACGAGTGTTTGCAGAGATATTATAAAAGCACCCCATTTCACCCCCCCCCCAAACAGCGCCTCACGGGCACCCCTCTTGTTTCCAGTTGATAGGGATGATTGGTCTAGCCTCCCACGAAGTGCTCGCATACCTCACCACTGTAGTCTCGCACATACACCAGACGGGAAGCCCATTATTGTTAAATACAGATATTTAAAAATTTATTTAATACCTGCAGACCTGGAAATGCTTCGCTATTGTTATATTTGATATATATATATATATATATATATATACACTAAATGAACGCAATAATTTAAAGTTTGATAAAAGATTAACAAAATGAAGATTACGGAACTTCACAAAATTTAACCTTTTCCTTTTCCCTTCCTCTTTCCCCATTTTCCCTTTCAATTTCCTTTCCCCGTTTTCCCTTTTTTATTTTTTCCATTTTCCCCTTCTTCCCTTTTACCTTTTTCGATTTTTCCCTTTCTCTCTTTTTCCCCGCGCGTAAATCGGTACAGTAATTTTTTAGTCTACAGCGGAGACACATATCGGAAACATTGAAATGGAATCGTAAAATATTTAATATAACGTATGTTGCTTTTACGTCCAACAAACTGCGCTGTTTTTTTTATAAAAAAAACATGTTTTTACCTGTCACAGGTGTGACATCCTAGGTATATAAATAGTTGGTATATAAAAACACGCGCGTATTCGAATCGTATCAAAATTTCAAAGCAATCGGTGAAGAACTTTCAGAGATTTAAGATTTTGAACAAACGAACATTTACTTTTTTATTTATATAGATTATTTTATTTAACGTAAATTTAATTATATTATTTTTGTAATATTATTCATTCGATTGATTCGAATCATTTAATTCAAACCCAGGCACATAGTGATAGAGACTCGAAGTTCATTAAAGTTTGTGCTTCAACCGGCAAATCTCCAGTTTTTCGAGGTGAAATATATCTAAAAACCTTCTCAGTTATGCCAAGAAACATGGGTAAAAATTTGGTTCCGATTGATCAAGTACTGTTTTTGTTTATCCCGAACAAACAAAAAACTGCTTCTTTCTTTTTTTTTATGCTACAGTCCGCAAAGGATCACTTTAGTCAGAATAATTCAAGTCTTTTTTGCCGATCTTTTGGCCTTTCTTAGCTTTTACTTTCTCCCAATATTTAGTCATTCTTAATGATCTTGCTTTACGATCCTCTTCTGAATAAACCCTTTTTGTATAATTAAAAGTTCTTACTTTAAAGTTGGTATTCGGATCTTTAATAACAAATTTTAATTTTTCGGATTTATTAAGTAAATCTTCGTCAAATTTAATTCTTGCATGTCTTCTTTAATTTCTTTGATCCATAATGGCGGATTTTTTAAAGACCAAATCGATCGATAATTCTCTTAGTAATCCTATCCTGCGGTAATCTTAACAAGTGTGCACAAAAAGAAATTCGCTTCTTTTTCATAGTATCGATTAAGGATTCCAAGTTTTCGTACAGAAATTTATTAGGCAATAATCTGTATTGATTTTCGCGTTTATATATTTTGTTTATGCAGGTTCTAAGAATCCTGCGTTCAAGTTTAACCAAAGGTTCAGTCCTATTTTTCTGTTTTAATCTAAATAAAGTCTCGCTCGCGTAAGTAATTACCGGTTTAACCACAGTTTTGTAATGTCTAATTTTAGTGTTAATCGAGAGCGAATTTTTTGTTATAAGTATTTTTGGTTACTTGTAGCACTAATTTATTAAGTAAGTCTCTCAGTCCAATTTTTTTTCGTTACAATTACAAGTAATGATCTCTCCAAGATATTTAAATTTTCCTACAAGTTCTACTTTGTTTCCATTAATATTCACAGAATTAATAACTAAAGGATCTATAGCTACCATTTTAGTCTTTTCGTAAGAAATTTTAAGTCCAATTTTATTCGCAAGTTCTTCTATACTTGTTATTTGTATTCTGGCTTCTGCGATACTATTAACTAATAAAGCTAAGTCGTCGACAAATCCTAGGCGATTTAAATTTAAGTTATCTCTTTTGTATCCTATGTGAATATTTTTGGGATATTTTATTTATATAATAAGTATTGTTAATAGATATAGATATGCTAAAAAATAAATTTTTAATTAGCTTAATTTTGTTCTTTATGGTGATTAAAATATTATAATTATCAAATTAATTGATTTGGATATTTTTTTATTTTACTGAGAATTTATTTATACGTTATTCTTTGTTAAGAAATAAACTAAAGTGAAAGATTTTTAAAATAAAAATGAAAAGAATTTACATAAATAATTTAAAAGTAATTTTTACTGATATTGTAGCTTGGAACTGAATATTGTAGAATAGTGATGAAGTAGTAATACGATGTCATTTAAATATTAAAAGACTACATTTAAATATACTGCTAACTCAGTAAGATTAATTTTAGCACGGGTTAAACCTTTCATCATCAATTACGAACATCAAATCGGTTTTGCATTTTATTTCTATTTTAATTCAATTTCATTGTACACTTCAGTCAGTTGAATTTAATTCAAAATACGTGTGGTCAACTCTTCACAACAAAAGCTTATTGAAATTATATGATACTAAAAAAGAATCTTATATAATACCATTGCATACATTATACCTTGGTGTATTTGCTGTAGGAAGAAAAAAACAGTTTAAAATAGGTTCATATTATATTATTTATAAATATACTGGCAGACCCGACAATGCTTCTCTATTGCTAGATTTGAATATATATAACAAATTGAAAGTTTGATAAAACATTAAAAAACTGAACATTACGGAACTTCAACAGAATTTAACCATTCACTTTAAGTCAGAATGTAAATAAATCTAGTTGGTAAAACAACAGCACTATCTATCGGATTTAATTCAAACCAGTCTCTAAACACAGTAGTCGGTGGAAAATAACTTTTTAATGAAAAGAGATATGGCTGCAAAATCATCACAATTAATACTGAACATTAAGAAACTTACAAAACATAACGGAACTTCACAAAATTTAACCTTTCACTTTATAAAAATCAGAATTTAAATAAATCCAATTGTCAAAAGTGCACTACCTATCGGATTTAATTCAAACTACTCACTAAACACAGCAGTCCGTTCAAAATACCATAACTTTCTTTCTACTAGTCAGATCAAGGATTTGAATACCTTTAAACCTTCTCCGGACGACGCGAACCGTTTCCAAAAACCCACGCGTAAATCGGTCCAGCACCTTTTTTAATCTGTAGCGGACACACATACGAACATTGCCTTTTATATATATATAGAAGAAAGTCTGTTTGTATATTTGTTTGTTTCGTAAATATTTCGACACCGGCGACATCTAGCGAGTATAGTTTTTTGCAAAAATCTTCTTTTCACGTAATTAATACATATTCTGAATAAGAGCCAAATCGACCCATAAATGCAATTTTTCAAAATATCTCAACCCCCAGCGCCATCTAGCGAGTCCATTATTTGCAGAGGTATTGGTTTCTATGTAAGTAACACATATTCTGAATATGAGCCAAATCGGACCATATATACAAATTTTCGAATTATCTCTACTTCAGCGCCACCTAGCGAGTTTAAAATAATTCAGAAACCTTCGCGGGCGTGCGCATAACTCACCAAAGTTTCATCGCAATCGGATGAATGGTATAACTGAACCCATAGGGACAAACAAACATTCATTTTTACTTCCTTGTACGAAGTAAAGGAAGTATTGTGATTGCGAAAAATTTCCGTGTTCAGATTTCAACGGAAATATCCATTTTGACCATCTCTGAATCTATTTTGATTAGTTTCAGCGTGACGTCTGTACGAAAAAAACGATTAGCCGTAAGATGTTGAAATTAATTATTTTTTTTACCTTTTTTTATTTAAATATATTGATTTATTAATAATTATTAACCAGTGATTGTAAAAAAACAAATGTACAATACCAATAAAGAAAAAAATATGAAAAAACCGGAAGTTATTAGTGAAATAAAATTTTATATACTTTTAAAAATGTGTATTTTTAATTTAATAGGCATTATTACGTATGTGTATATGTAACAGAGTTGGTGAAACATCTGATTATTATAAAAATTATAATTTAGAATCGTATTATTTTTGGATTTTCTAGTTTAATTTTATTTACATTAAAGTTAACTACAGAGTGACTGAAAAACTGACCTTCATTGGACAACATATACACTGAGGCATACGTGCCCGATCTTTAATAAATTGAAAAAATTCCTATCTTTTAGTTCATTACTCCTCTGATGTTGTAGGACAATATTCTAACTAGAATATAACAAAGAAACACGTACTTTAGCTGTTTCAGAGGACCGAGATACTCTCATTATTTAAGCAGAAAACCATTTTATTTCGCGTGAAATTTTATTAGTTTTAAATTTAAAGAAAAATAAATTAATCAATTTAATTAATTATATTTCTGTTACTACGGTAACAGGAAGAGAATTAAGAATCCCTTCTGTAAGGGATATAATCCCTTTTCACCCCCTTAGGGAATGAATTTTACAAAATCCGTTCTTAGTGGGTGCTTATGCCTCTATAGGAAGCTACATGCGAAATTTCAAGTTTCTAGGTCTAGAAGTATAAGCTATGCGTTGACGAGTGAGCGAGTCAGTCAACGAGTTCAAATTATTTTATAGATATAAATTAGATTATTCAAAAGAAGTTTTCTAATGAAGTCCAGTATCATGTCTATTTTTATTACTAAATTACAATATAATTTGGACAAAAAATACACAAAAATGTTATGATATAAAAAAAAAATAGAATAAAAAAAAGGAAAAATTTTAATAATAACGATAAAGAAATTGACAGTTTGACAGGAATAACATTAGACGGAACGTATTTCAATAACTTATGAATCGTAAAAATACTTATTTTTCTTGAATAACATTGGCTAATTACAAAAATACGTCACTCAATCTTCTTTCAGATTTTTATATAATATTTCATCATCATTTCCCTTATTCTTTTCATCAATTTGACACCTCATTTGTTACATTTATATAGAGTATTTCAAAAAGAGTTTACATGTATAAATGAATACAGGTATTTTATAAATAAACCGATCAATTTGACTGAATTTTCGTATAGACATCAAAACGTATTCCAATGTTTTGGAAAGGTTGATAACGATGGTAAGGTGTTACTTTTTGTCTCATACAATCAAAATGACAACCTGTCTAATTAAACAGCAGTTTTTACCGAAAAGACCTACAGAGGACCACCCAAATATTATTTCTATTCTTTCGTTTGGATTTTCCCTCATTATTTTCTGGGCGTAAAACGCTTTCGTATTATCATCGCCCGGACATAATATATTTGCTATAAAAAATAAATGTTAAAAATTGGACAATTAAAAATTAACTTTCTTTTTTTTCCTGTTTAGCCTCCGATAACTGCCGTTTAGATAATACTTCAGAGGATGATATGTATGAGTGTGAATAAAGTGTAGTCTTCTACATTCTCAGTTCGACCATATCTGAGATGTGTGGTTAATTGAAACCCAACCACCAAAGAACACCGGTATCCACGATCTAGTATTAAAATCCGTGTAAAAATAACTGGCTTTACTAGGACTTGAACGCTGGAACTCTCGACTTCCAAATCAGCTGATTTGGGAAGACGCGTTCACCAATAGCCAACCCGGTGGCTTAATTAAAAATTAATTAAAAACTAAAAACCCAGAAACGCAACAGCACATTTTCAAAGTAAACAGCTACAGCATAACGCATGGTAAAAGCGAAATAAAAAAAAAAACAAAGATATATCATATAAAAATATCTCAAAATAATAAAATTACCACCTGCTTTACGGCAAATGGCATAAATAGTTGGAACACACTAATTTATATATTTGTATATAAATAGATGGCGCTAAGGAATCGTTTTTTTTTTGTCTTCAGTCATTTGACTGGTTTGATGCAGCTCTCCAAGATTCCCTATCTAGTGCTAGTCGTTTCATTTCAGTATACCCTCTACATCCTACATCCCCAACAATTTGTTTTACATACTCCAAACGTGGCCTGCCTACACAATTTTTCCCTTCTACCTGTCCTTCCAATATTAAAGCGACTATTCCAGGATGCCTTAGTATGTGGCCTATAAGTCAGTCTCTTCTTTTAACTATATTTTTCCAAATGCTACTTTCTTCATCTATTTGCCGCAATACCTCTTCATTTGTCACTTTATCCACCCGTCTGATTTTTAACATTCTCCTATAGCACCACATTTCAAAAGCTTCTAATCTTTTCTTCTCAGATACTCCGATTGTCCAAGTTTCACTTCCATATAAAGCGACACTCCAAACATACACTTTCAAAAATCTTTTCCTGACATTTAAATTAATTTTTGATGTAAACAAATTATATTTCTTACTGAAGGCTCGTTTAGCTTGTGCTATTCGGCATTTTATTACTACATTTCATTACTTTTGTTTTGTTCTTGTTTATTTTCATGCGATAGTTTTTGCGTAGGACTTCATCTATGCCGTTCATTGTTTCTTCTAAATCCTTTTTACTCTCGGCTAGAATTACTATATCATCAGCAAATCGTAGCATCTTTATCTTTTCACCTTGTACTGTTACTCCGAATCTAAATTGTTCTTTAACATCATTAACTGCTAGTTCCATGTAAAGATTAAAAAGTAACGGCGATAGGGAACATCCTTGTCGGACTCCCTTTCTTATTAGGGCTTCTTTCTTATGTTCTTCAATTGTTATTGTTGCTGTTTGGTTCCTGTACATGTTAGCAATTGTTCTTCTATCTCTGTATTTGAACCCTAATTTTTTTTAAATGCTGAACATTTTATTCCAGTCTACTTTATCGAAAGCCTTTTCTAGGTCTATAAACGCCAAGTATGTTGGTTTGTTTTTCTTTAATCTACCTTCTACTATTAATCTGAGGGCTAAAATTGCTTCCCTTGTCCCTATACTTTTCCTGAAACCAAATTGGTCTTCTCCTAACACTTCTTCCACTCTCCTCTCAATTCTTCTGTATAAAATTCTAGTTAAGATTTTTGATGCATGACTAGTTAAACTAATTGTTCTGTATTCTTCACATTTATCTGCCCCTGCTTTCTTTGGTATCATAACTATAACACTTTTTTTGAAGTCTGATGGAAATTCCCCATTTTCATAAATATTACACACCAGTTTGTATAATCTATCAATCGCTTCCTCACCTGCACTGCGCAGTAATTCTACAGGTATTCCGTCTATTCCAGGAGCCTATATGAGGAGCCTATCTCATATACACCAAGGAATCGTTAAACATACGAAAACATTTCATTATCCCTACAATTGTTTGCAATGGGGGCTGCATATAGCCACTGTAGAACTGCAGCACCCCCTCTTTCCACTTGATATTATCGATAACATTTAATATAATGAATCCTTTTTTCTTTAATTCTTTCTTTATACTTATACAATATATAATCCTTAAGCTTAATGACAGTAGCCATCTCCCAGTTTATGAAAAAGATACAAATTTTTTGAATGGAACTGTGCGCTTCACAGTTCCAGCGGTGTGGTGTTTTGGTTGTTGTACGCATGCGCACATATAAAGCTGTACGAAAAGATGCGAGGGAGAAAGAGCACCGAAAGAAACTTCGTTTCTGCACTAATTATTTTCATCAAGATGCATATTTTTCACCATGCAGTTTCTATTGGCCTACTTATTTTTTCATTAATATATTATCGTATCCACAATAAAGTGAAATATGTGTGTATGTGTATATGTATATATATAAACTTTTGATCTGACGGTGGTTTAGGGGTCTGGAGGATGTGAGACGTGAAGATATGTCGAAATTTTCCGGAAGTCGAATCATGGTACTTACAATAGGTAGCTTTTTTTATGAATTCTACCAAAAAGAAGTTATAAAACTGCAATATTCCATAACTACAAAATATATTCATAATAATTATATACTGTAGCAGTACTGAACTTATAATATTTAACCGTAAATTAGGTACGTATTATAGCTTACATGTACTAATATAAATTATACTGAATTTACGCTAAATCCTGTATCAGAACTTATGATCCAAGAACATATATTATATAATAAACTCGGGCAGTGTTACTATAATATATGAAACACATTAACCTGTTTCCGTGGAATAAAATTAAACAATTTCAACTCGTTTTATAAATTGCTATTACTTTTTGTAAGAAAGTTTTTTTCTTACTATAAAATTATTAGAAAGATAAATTTAACTGACATGACATTGAATTGACGACCTATTTCTCACTTCTTTCTTAGTAATTAGTTGAGATAGAAAGATAGAGCAACAAAGAGGGAAAAGAAAGACAAAAAGTGAAAAAAAATTACATGCATGTCGCCACTCTATAACTTTAGTAATGCCGCGGTACATATCATTAATTTAATTACAGTTCATCAAATTTATTTCTTCGATAAAAAACTGTTAACGTATAAAAAAACTTGTAAAATTGAAGACAAAACTCAATACAAACGCAAACGGGGATAAATTTATTGTTTATATATAATGGGTGGAAAATTATTTATATATATATATATATAGACAGAAAGAGAGAGAGAGAGAGAGAGAGAGAGAGAGAGAGAGAGAGAGAGAGAGAGAGAGAGAGAGAGAGAGAGAGAGAGAGAGAGAGAGAGAGAGAGAGAGAGAGAGAGAGAGAGAGAGAGAGAGAGCGAGAGAGAGAGAGCGAGAGAGAGAGAGAGATTGTCATGAAGTTAGAACCCTAAAATATCTCTTCAACAGGTAAATATAGAAAAAATGAAATATATCAGTGCTCCTAAAACGAAACCATTTATTTTTTTCAGTATAAAACCATCACGCTCCCAATCACTCACGATTCCCCAGAGAGCAACTCAAAAATTTTAAATGTAAAGTAATGGTAATGTCAAATCATTTTAAAGGGCATTAAAAAAAAACTTTGCGCAATCTTAACCAAATTGCGATCATTTAATCTTTTTTACAGTTAGTATCAAAATTGATCTACAGTACCTCTTAAATAAATATTTAACAGTGCAATGTTAAAAAGAATTAAATCCATCTAAACTTTAAAACACACTATTTTCCGGTATTACGTCTGTATGATGGTATGTAATTCCATTATATGATGATACTGGTGTTTCAAAAAATAACTTCATAAATTACATAGAAATTTATTTAGATAACTTACAGATTCGGTTGAGGTCTCATTTCGTAGCAAAACACATCAATTTCTGATTTGTATAATTCATTAGTACCGAATTTGCCCATCAGTGCTGTTAGTGAAAATGTAATTTTTAGTGATGAGAGTCAACGTTTCACATCAGCGGCAAGATGAATACCCATAACTGGCGAAAATGAGATAGGGAAAACCGTCATAAAATTTGCAGCATAATCGTGACAACCCTAAGATCAATGTTTTTTTGTATCCTATGCAAATAAAAACTGTGCCCTCTGTTTTTCTTTCAGGAGGCAACCGTAAATGGTATCGTTTATCTGGACGTGCTTCAAAATTCTCTAATTCCTTAGTTAGTCGATGATGACAAAGATGGACGCTATTACCATCAGCAAGCAGGCAGGACACCACCTCACTACTGCCTAGAAGTCCGAGATTTTCTGGGCACTCGATTCCCAGGTCGGTGGATTGGCCGTGAAGGTCCCCAATTCCATGACCACCTCGCTCCCCATATCTGATCCCGTTAGATTTTTCTTGTGGAGTTTCATTAAACATCAGGTTTATGTATCACCTTCGCCTGCTGATCTTGTTCAGTTAAGACTTCGAATTAACGCCGCAGCTGGCTACAGTCTGGAATAAAATCAGGTGAGATGTATGTCGCATTATAAATGGAAGCCATATCGAACCGAACTGAATTGTTCGGTGACATTCGCTTGATGTGTTTTTCAATGAAATGAGACCTCGACTGAGTCTGCAAGTTATTTCAATAAATTTTTATATGCTTTTTAAAATTGTGAATTTCTTTTTGAATCACTCTTTATGTAATGGTATCTAATGCATGATACATAATGGTATCATGGACCTCCTAAGTTAAGGTGCAACTGAAAAACTTTAAATGAGTTTTTAAATGGTTTTTTACAGTTTAAATGGAAAAGATAGGATTGTAACAGAACATTTTAATGGATATTGAAAAACAAAAATGAAGGCTTAAAAACCTTCTAACAATAGTAATGAAATGGTAGTCATTTAATACTTTTTACAGTTAGTTTCAAAAGAAGTCTTAAATACACCCAAGCAATATACGTTTTAATTTGCACCTTGAACATTTAATATAATTTAAAATTATATCTCAATATTCAAAACACTCGTAGAAGTTGTTAATTAGTTATCAGATTAAACAACCTTACCAATAGTATCAGGGGTCTGTAAGATTTAATCAAGTTAAAAAAAATAAAATTTTCATTATTACAATCGAATCGTATAACAAAAGTATAATCGGATTTTATTTTTAGTAAAAGCTACTTGCAGTTAAAATATAATTAGATTAATATAAAAATAGAATTTGTCATCAACAAACCACACCCACGTGGTATCTAGATATGACCTAAATACAATCTATTAATTAAACACGTAGTTTTAAAAATTAAATAAAATCAAATTTATTCCAAATCCATTAATAATACAATTATATATATACAAGTTGTTTCATACTGATAAAATGTTCAAGATATTTTAATTAAATTACAAATTAGATTTACAAGAGGAAGTGTTATTAGCTTTGTATATTTAGATATATGAATTTCATAACTTATCTATCAAGCTTATTTATCCCTTAATCAATTTACCACTCAATTAATTTAATAAAGTTAACTTTTAAATTTATTTTTTCTCCAAAAATTTCTTAAAGATCAATTTTATTTAAATTTATATAAATAAAATTGTTTTGAATTCTGTTAATAAGTTTAAATGTAATTAATTTGTCTTCTGTAACAAACATTATAAAAAAAGAATATCAACATTAACAGTCGCTCTTTTAATGATAAGAGCAATATAGCCGAATTTATACGCGTTTTAATTTTTAGTTAAACCTGAATAAAATCTAAAAAGTTATACTTGAAACAATTCTTATAAATATCTAAAATAAGTTATCAACCGACAAAAGTATCTTTGAACGACCTAGATGTAATCTCATTAATCAAAATATATTGTTATTTATTAAAATTAAAACGATATACGAGTCAGGAATTTCGAATGTTATTTAATAAACATGATTATAAATTAATAATGAACTTAATGAAAGAAATTAATTTAGATATAATGAACTTTGAGTCAGTAATCAGATTAATGAATTGTACAAGACAATACCAATCAGGTAAGAACGTCCTAAGAGTGCATATTATACATGTCCTTCTAGGAGATATATGTATATATACTAGCCGGTCAGGGCTCCCTTTTGCTAAGCAAAAGGGAGCAAAAGGGACCCTTGCTGTCTAGCCAAGGGGCTCTGCCCTCCAGACCTCCTGTTTTCATTATACTCAAGCTTGTGAAAACAATAATGATTGATTATTATTTTTCTAACGTGTACGTTGCAATCTGTTCAATTTGTTAACAATAGACAATCCCCTTCCCCGACCAAATGACATGAGGATGATATGTATAATGTAAATGAGGTGTAATCTTGTGCAGACACAGGCCGACTATTCCTCAGACGTGTTGAACCCCAACCCCATAGTTCACCGGTATCCACTGTCTAGTATTCAAATCCGTACAAAAGCAAATAACCTTTATTAGGTTCCTTAATTAACCTTTAATGGTTAAAGGAACCTTTATTAGGTTCCTTTAATTAACCTTTAAAGGTTATTAAAAATTAATAACCTTTATTAATCTCAGATCCTAATAATCTTCAAGTTCAAAATCAGATGTAAAACAATTGATTTGCAAATAATGATAAAAATTAAAGTCTGTTTAATTCATGAAAACTTCAGTATATTGTAATTACTTTAAAACAAAGGTTTGGTTAGTACAGGACCCGAAACTATGAAGAATCTAACTATGAAAAATGAAAGGGTCAAAATATTCGGTTTTCATCTTATAAATGGTTATAACTAGTTACCATCCTTCGTATAGTTTATTTTATCCATTTCTTAGCGCTACTCGACAAACATTACTAAAAGGTGACCGGACTTCGTTTCTCTCTTTTTCTTAAATTTTCTAATTTTATTTTTTAATCAAGAAATCGAGGCAGGTGCAGCATACAGTAAAAGACATACAATAAAAATGGAAATGGCGTGTTGGTTGAGTCGCCGCATAGTACACGTCGAACCCCTTAAAAAATCAAAATTTAAAAAAAAAAACGAAAATGTTACAAATTTATCTGAAGAGTATTTGCAATCGTTGTTCAAAATTTTTTTACCTTTCTTCACCCCTTTAACGTCGAATTTCGAAAAACCTATAAATTAGTTTTTAGATATTCAAATGAAGATAAATAAACACCAAAAATCAAGTAGATATCTTCATTTGTTACAGAGAAATTAAAAAAAAAAAAGAAAAAGAAAAAAGTAAAACTCAATGTTATTCAATTTTAACCCTTTAAACTCGGAATTTCAAAAACTCTTACCTTGGTGTGCAGCTATACCATAAGAGGAACATGTATACAAATTTTTATCAATATATCTTCAAAGTTTTTACTGAGTATTGATTATGAGTCAGTCAAGACTTCTTGTTTTATTAATACAGATATATATTTATTAAAATATTTTGTTCTATCATACAAAAAAATAAATAATAATTACTTTTTATTATAATCACATCTCCAATTTAAAGAGAAATAAATATATTAAGATCCCAAGTCTTATTTATGTATATAGGTACGTGCGTGTGTATTTATGCAGAAGAATATTCACGAATGATTAGATACGAAAATAAAGGTTACGACCAAGAAGAAGGTTTTTAACTCTTTCTGAGGGTCGTTTGACGTCACAACTTTCATGACCACGTTTTAGTGTGTGTGTTTGTGTATAGAAGAGGGTGATCAACCCCTGAGAATTGATATTTCATAATGCCTCCTGAGCCAACCACGCTTTTCCTTTTCCTCATTTTACCTCCCTTCTAAAAACCACCCCCTTTATAACTACGGCTACCCCCAAGGCTCAATTTTAATCAAATTTCGCACGTGCTGAATATGATGCCCTGGGAACACAAGTTTAACATACTTCACAACTTTCCTCCACTACCTCGCTCTTTCTCTATCATATTATCTACGCTTTCACTTACTCCTCAATTCAGCCTCTTTACTTATTTCTTAACTGTTTAGAAGTAACAAAACGCCGGAACCCTCTGCAAACTCCATCTGTTGCCAATATGAAAGGGTGGTTCATTATAACGCTTGTACTCTGCCTTCGCTATGGATATTATTTTAAAGATCTGCATAATTTACATTCGATCACGAACTACCATATTCGAAATTAAGCAAAAATAAGATCTTATTTTTAATGTATTAATCTTAAAATAAGTATTTTATATAATTTCTACCGCAAAAAAAATAAATACCAAAAAGAACAATACATCTAACTCGATCAATTATTATTTTTCTTCAATAAATTTGTTGGCAATTTACTTTCCCGGTTGTTATTATAAAAAGATAGCAAAGTCACTTTATTATTGTCGATAAAAAAGTGACTTACTTCCGCTTCCCAAGATTTTTGTATTATTCGATGTTTGGAGAACCTTATGTTCAAAAAAAATATATCTTAGTTAACAATTCGACACGTACGAATTTAAATATGAATACAACAAGGCAAGATCAACGCACACGTTTCTTCGATTGTCCTTCTGTTCCGTTGTTAGGTTTTACGGCACCAATTTCGCACAAACCTTTCGCATGTCCAAATCGTCTGTTAAAATTTGATGTACGATGAAAATGTTTAAATTTAACTGTTCACTCATCATCCTTATTGTTAAACGACGGTCTGATCTCACAAAAACCCTCACACGCTCAACGTTTTCGTCAGATTTTGATCAAGGCTGAGGGAGGTTGATCTTCAACGTGTTCTCGGCTTTCCAAAAATGATTTGTGCCAGCGGAAAACTTGTGCTCTTGATAAGCAATGTTCCCCATACTCCCATACGCCTTTTTCAACTTTTCAAAGGTTGGCGGATTCCCCAAGTTTAACAGAAAACTTGATTGCATAATGTTGCTCTAAATTCCGATGCTCCATTTTCGTAACGCACAACAAAAACACAACTTCACTGATGCCGTTGTCAAAAATAATGTGTGGGCTGAACGGAGTTGAAACTCTTACTGAGCATGTGGAAGCGATGAACAAACCGGTCTAGCACAGACCGGTAGACACAGCGTTGCCAGATCGCTCGCAGTGTTACCAATGTCATTCTCGCATACCTCGTATATTAAATTATTTTATATATGAGGAATAGTTTAACCTTCTATCATGAAATTTGGTAAATTACATGCATGTAAGGAAAATATGTTAATAAATATATACAAAAAATGATATTGGAGAAGATTCGATGAACTGAAAATTTTTCTAAGTAAATAAAAATTAATTTAACACCTACCCTTAAAAATTAAGATTACGCAACAGTTTTTAAGTTATACTTTAATTTTCAGCCTGGAACTAATTTAATTTTGTTTTTCTAAGGAATTAATAGAGGTGTAACAATTTTTAAATTACACTAAAAAAGAAAAAAATTAATAACTCCTCATCAATGAGTCAGGGTGACGTTTGCCTTTTCGAACTAGAAGTAAATAATTCGAGATCCACTCGGATCATTTATAATTTAACTCCAGTGGATCCTTCGAATTGTAACACCACCTACTCTAGATTTAACTTGAGATCCGACTACAACTCTGTTGTTTGGTTTTAATTAACTACATATACTAGCCTGAAGTTCCAGTGATGTAACAACAAGCTACGTGTACATGAACATATTGCGTCTGTATTTTTTTCATTACAAAAAAAAAACGACATAGTAACTTATGAGCCACGAATTAATCAATCACTGACAATTAAAAATAAAACTTTATCGATTTTTTTCATTGTTTCAAACTATCAATATTAAAAACTTTAAACACCCGCGCGCGCGTACGCACACGCACACAAAAAGAGGCAGGTCAGTGAAGATCAAAGTTAAATTATTCATTTGACGTCTGGGTGAGGGAACGGTGAACTAGATATTATCGCGAAGAAACTATTTATAAAGACCGAAGTCCCGGTGGGAGGACTTCTTTTAGGATCTCCCAATTAGAGGAAAGGCAGAGGTAAGACCGAGTCCCGGCTGTTCGGGTGATGCTGCTGGAAACGTTATAGCCGGGCTTGGCATGACCGCATGAGCAGTTAGAGGCTATGCTACCAACTAAGGCTGTGTTTATGCTTAAATGCGGGTCCAGCCTTGTGAGGAGAGGGAAAAAGATATTGTCGAGTGTTCGCGGATCGAACAGGATATTGAGGAACAACAAACTACAATTTCTTACAAATTCAATTTATTACTCTAAAAACATGGAAAATAAAATAAATAATAATAATAGTGAATGAATGGCATAAGCGGACTTTACATCATCAATAATACTGTCAATACTTGAAAATACTGTCAGAATTATTGATCGTGTAATCTGTGTATTGATGGATTGACGGACCGTATTGAAGAATATCCGGATATTTTTAAATCCAAACATCAATACTGGGCGGAGCATCAAACCTACTTCAACACGCCTCTTTTTAGAGGGGATATTGACAGTATTATTGGTTGTGTACGCTCTCGCATTAATATTTTCTTAACCACAGCTACGTTCTTACAATATAGATAATATTTAATTACAATATAGATAACGTGGTTAAAGTTTTTCGTTCTGCTAATGTTTGAAATGTCGAAAGTAAATGAATCTGAGGTGAACACGATTCAAGAAAAAGGACTGCTTAATAAATTTATTGTGTTATATGAAACGTTATTCGAATTAATGAACCCTAAGATTCCGAATTATATTAATAAATATAAACGTAATTTGGCACCAAAAACTGTTGACGTGTATTTAAAATTAAGTAAGGGTAACGCTACTTCCATCTTACTTTACGGTATACAAGTCTGGGAAAGAGCTCTGCGTGCCGACAAGAACAGAAGAGCCCTTGAAGGAATTCAACGGCGCATGGGCTTAAGAGTGATATGCGCATATTCTTCAGTCTCCACCGAGGCAGTACTCGTAATTGCAGGAGTTCCTCCGCTTAAACAACTGGCGGAGATGCGAGTGAGTATAGCACGTGGACAACCTTCTAAAGAAGCATATGAAGAGATGCTGCGTAATTGGCAACATCGTTGGGATGTAGCCAACACGGGACGATGGACACATCGTTTGATACCTTTGATCCGACCATGGATAGAAAGGAAGTTCGGGGACATAAATTACTGGATAACGCAATTTCTTACAGGGCATGGGTCGTTCAGGTCCTATTTATGTGCGAGACTAAGGGTAGATAACAACAACTGTCCTTACTGTGGAGCTTATGATTCCCCTGAACATGTAGTATTTGAATGTAACCGTTGGACTGAAAGCAGGCAATCCTGTGTAAGACGTATAGGGCCATTATCTGCGGAGAATGTGGTGGATAAAATGCTACTTAACGAGGATAACTTTAATGTGATCTCGTCGTTTATAACCGCAGTTATAAAGAAGAAAGATGAGGAAGCTCGTCAAGAAGAAACCGCTCGCTGATGACGGCTTGTCGTAGGTGGAATTTCCATCTACGAAATAAAAGAGCTAACCGGTGAACTGACCTGCCGCGTGCCGGACATACAGCCGGCGGGCGGGGAGGCGAGCTAGAGTAAAGGACACTCCTCTGGCGCGAGTCAAACTTGATTGTAGATCCGTTCCAGAGGAGTAGGTGGAATAAAAAGAAAGAAAAACAAAAGGGTAACGCTACGATCGATGACGTCAGAAAAAAAATAACTCGAGATCATTACCGTAAAGAAATTTAAAAAAAATTAGTAATTCAATAAGAACTGGAGCCGGTACAGATAATATAAATGAGCCATCTTCATGGATGTTACATGCGTTACAGTTTTTACGAAACACCAGTGAGATTGAACTCCAAATCAAGCATAGCAGAGATAGGTAATATGTTGTTTTAAGTTACTTCTGTACTGTAGTACTTTGTATTGTTTTCAGAAAAAAAAAATAAGTCTACTTAACTTATAAAAAGTATATTAGATATGCAGTTTAGCAGTACGAGTCGATTCGGACTCGAGCTGAAGACGAGCATATGGCCCGAAACGTACATCCTCAAAAGAACTAACTCGTAATGCTATACGGAAATTCTAATATACTTCTTTACTAGTTTAATAAGTGTAATAATAGTAATACAAGAATTATGACATCAGAAAGAAATAAAACAGATGTTTCTTTAAACAGTACACTACTGTAGAAAGTACTGAAAAAAATATTGTCAGTATTATTAATCGTGTAATGTATAGCAAGTATTGAACTTGTATTGACGTCGATTTGATGGAGAGAGTATTGACAGTTTTATTGCTTATACAAAATATAAATCAATAGTATATATTAATAATTCAATAGTAATAGTAATTCAAATAAGGACAGGATTTATTTACAGTTGAATTATAAAAAATTAACCTTTCAGAAGATTTAACCTTTCATCAAGGAAAGGAATTAACCTTTCAGAGGTTAATAATAATTAATAAATCTATATATTTAATTAAATAAAAAAAAGGTTAAAAAAAAGTACATGTATATGAAGTCGGATTCGAACCGACGTGTGCATGGTTACGAATCCGACACGTTCACACTTACACCAGATATTTACTTCAGGGACGTGAAACAAAATTGATATACAAACTAATATAAAATGCT
This sequence comes from Lycorma delicatula, assembly GCF_047948215.1. Taxonomy (NCBI): domain Eukaryota; kingdom Metazoa; phylum Arthropoda; class Insecta; order Hemiptera; family Fulgoridae; genus Lycorma; species Lycorma delicatula. The sequence goes on from NC_134465.1 coordinate 30,520,949, forward strand.
GAAAATTCACAAACTACAGTAACAAGTGTTACAAATTCATAATAAATATACAAAGACAAAACCCCTATAACATCATACTCATTTTAAACCCAGTAAAAACATGTTAAAAATGTAAACTAAAAATTTAGTAACCTTTTCCAGTTTTACTTTTTTTACTGAATTTAATGGAAAAATATATATATATATATATATATATATATTGTTACCATATATATATATCTATTTTAATATCGGCGGGCGAAAACGGTAGCAACAGTGTGAGCTGGTGCACGGTATACGGACGCGCTGATACAAGCATCACTCCCACCATAGCGGCGAGTAGCCCCACCACTCTTAGGCTCCAATAAAAGAGCTTGCACGAGACTGAATTATCAATTCATCGTCAACCACCACCTGGAGAAGACCAAGACGAAGAAGATGGAAGAAGACAGAAGAAGTTCCCTGGCCGGCTCGACATAGGACCTCCCGGCAGATGTCAACATCCCCGCCGGAGCAGCAGGCCTGGCAGACCCGCCGAGGGAGCCGCTGGACTCGGACGCCACCTTCCCGCTCCAGCTCCAATCGCCCTGGCCAGTGGACATAGCAGCAGGAGCCGGCCCAGCGTGGGATCGCTCGGGGAGAACCGCGCCGACGAAGGACGACCGATGCCAACCCGACACTGCGGGGCTCTGAGGGCCACCACTGCCACGCTGTAGTGGGGGCTCAACTGCGGCTGAGGGAAAGCCTGGTCGGACTTCAATGGACGAGCTGCAACTCCCCGACTTCGCCGGAGACCAGCTTCCGAACCCAACAGCTCTTCTCAGAGCTAACGCAAAAAAAACGGCCCTTTTCAGGGCCACACCACAAGGTTATGAGTTGCAAACCAACGAAACCATTCGACGACAACAGCCCTTCTCAGGACTACCATAAGGTTAGTAAGTGCCACGTGCCGTCGAAGCCATTCGGCGATAAAATATATATATAAAAAAATGAAATATGATATACGTGAATAGGTAACAGTAACTTGGTTCTCCATTTCTACTGTATAAATACAAATTTTTTATTTTTTATTTATGCATTTGTTATCTATTAGATAATAAATATCGCTACAAATTTTAGTAACCATTACCAGTTTCGTTTTGTTTTCAGTTTGTTGATGGTTACATCATAATAATTAAAAAAAAAATTAGTATTTGATACATATAAGACTTACATTTATTTAAAGAACAATAAAGTGACTTTTACTCTAACTTATTATTTCAGATAAGATTGCTTAATTAATAATTGTATAAATGTTTGATGCTAATAAAAACTAATATTTTAGCAATTGTGCAACTGTCCACTATAACGAAATAAAAAAAACCCTATAAATTGGGGTATGCAATTGTGAATCATTCTTTTTAAAGTTGGTTTTAACAGATATGATGAACAAATTTAATAACATAGTTTATTTTTTATATTTCATGATAAGAATGAAAAAAAGACATTTTATAAAGAGATTTAACAATTAAAATTTAAAAACTGAGAGCATACACTTAATTCCTATTAAAAATCTATTCAAAATACAGAAAACTTAATTTACGTAAATTAAGTTAAATTCTAAAACTTAAATGTAATTTATGAATTCTAAATATGTTTTACAAAACGTAAAGAAATGCAATAAAATAGTAAAAAAGCGTGCGTAAGAACACGGAGAATAATTTACAAAACATCTAATGACATACGAAGTAGAAAAATAAAGAAAAAGGAGAGGTAAAATAAGTGATAGTAAAAAAAAAGACCAAGAAAAATAGGATGTAAGAGGATGTAGAACATAGAATAGAAGCAAAAAGGGGTGGGAGATATATTGATCGAAGTTGGGCTGGCAACTGTACTCTCTCTGCACACACACACACACACACACACACACACACACACACACAAAAGAGAAAACTGAACTAAACTGTGAACTGTACTAGGCTCTTTACAGAAAGCACTGTAAGCGAGGAAAAGGACCCAAACTTGCAAATTCTGTGACATTAATTTGGGTAACGCTGAAGCACAACCAGTGGAGTCATAAGTTCTCGTTGAAAACAGAGAAGACAATGTTTCACTTTAGTACAAGATGAGTTTTTGGAACTCAACAAAACATTAAACATGAAATCTCTTCTCTCTAATCCTAAGTTTGGCAAATAATGGATTAACAACAAAATACGTTGACCTATTAAATTTGGGTGTAATTTAAGGATATTTAAAAGAAAAAGAATAATGAGAAATAACAAAAAATTTTTATCAAATATAAATTATTCCAATAAATCAACTCAGATAATTTATTAATAAATTTTAAATATATGCATAAAAAACTGTGTAAGTACATAATAAAAAAAATGCTACGGTATAAATTTTTTTTTCTTGTCATTTGACTGGTTTGATGCAGTTCTCCAAGATTCCCTATCTAGTGCTAGTCGTTTCATTTTGGCTATACCCCCTACATCCGACACTCCTAAAAATTTGTTTTACATATTCCAAACGTTGCCTGCCTGCACAATTTTTCCTTCTACCTGTCCCTCCAATATTAAAGCCTTTATTCCAGGATGCCTTAATATGTGGCCTATAAGTCTGTCTCTTCTTTTAACTATATTTTTCCAAATGCTTCTTTCTTCATCGATTTGCCATAACACCTCTTCATTTGCCACTTTACCCATTAATCTGATTTACAATATTCTACTATAGCACCACATTTCAAAAGCTTTTCTTCTTAGGTACTCTGATCAAGTAATTATTTGTTTAAAATCTCTTTCACGCAAGCGAGTTGGAAAAATTTACCGCGGACTCTAACATTAAAATTAATTTCTTCAAAAAGAGAAAAAAATTCATACGAACCAAACTGAAAATATTTTTCATTCTTTTTAAGCCGGTAAAAGAGAAAAAATTAAATTCTATGTTAAAATACTGTGATCTAATTTATTTTAAATTCAAATAAAATACTTCAAATAACAATAGTTTATCAGCTGGATGTAAAAACTTTCTTTGGAAAATGTTGTTTAATGTATAAAAACAACTCCTATTATAATAGTTCAAAAATTATCTCATAATAATACTTTCTTTTTTTTTTTAATATTTAAAAATATAAATATGCGCAAGTATGTATATGTATGTGACTGTTTTATATATATATACCGGGTATTCTAGACCATCCACCTACCCATCCTTCTAAAATTGAAGGAAGTGATTCTTTTGGAAAATTCAAAAAAAAGGTTTTATCACCAAGTCGGGGGCGCTCTACATTTTAGTCATACTACCAATTTCCGATTTCAAATCTGTTCAAAGCTGGTATCAGATAATTCAGTAAAACTACCAAAATTAATTTTTATCATTTATTTTTAGGGGTTGTAGAAAACCTCTTAAAAAATATATCCAATAATACTTTTAATGATATTACTGTTTCTTACGCTAAATTTCACAAACGAATAAAATTTTCATTTATTGTAACCCCCTTTAAGAACAATGTCTTTTAATACTACCCCCCGTTCTTTATTTAATTTTGCAATTAAAAAAAAAAACGAATAACCTAAAGTCCTGGATCAGGACTTTCTTCAAAAGAGCAGAGAGATGTTTCAGAAATTTGGAAAGAAGAAGAAATTCCGAAAGAATGAAGGTAATCCTAATTCACCAAGTACAGAAGAAAAACCAATGACTGATGAAAACGACTATACTATTGCAAGTTATTTATAAAATACCGTCAAAAATGCTATTAAACAGATCAGATATTCAAATAAATCACAAAATATAAGACCATTTAAGTGGCTTTACCAGAAGCTAGAAAGAAGTGATAATTGAAATTTGATCCTAAACTGGTATTTTCGCATAAAAGAAAAACCTTAATACACAAATTAACGTAATCAATTTGATGACTTAAGTAAAGAAAAATTCGAACAAATAAGTTATAACGAAAAGTAGAGATTTCCAAGAAAAAATGTTATTATAACAAAAAAAATATATTCTTTAGACTTACGGGATCACAAATTTTTGAGATATAAAAAAGACTTGAAAAGGTTATTTTTAAAAGATACAAAAGTAAACTTATAAAGTAAACGTATAAAATGTTATAACTGAAAAGCAAACAATTTTATTTTGTAAAGAATTAATAATAATAATAAATTCAACAAATTAAATAAAGCCATTACAGAAAATTAAATCTGATTAAAATAATGCAGACTTATAACAAGAAAAAATTTCGTATTGAAAACTAAAAATCAATACAAAATTTATCAGATTCATACATATAAATAATAATCAATACCTAATTCTTAAAATTAAAAAACTGATATTTCGTAGGTTTTAAAGGTAAAAATTAATTAGAAAATATAAGGAACATAAGATTATCATGAAGCGAAAAATTCATTTATTCATACAATTCTGCCATTAGAGTAGGTCCCGTCACGGCTGCTGCTCTCCACCTTGTTATATCCTTTGCTACTTCTTTGTTTCCGCATATTTGCCCTTTTCCATAATCCCATTCACCATTTGAAATCTTTTCCTTCAACATCTTCTTCTCATACAATGTCCTAACCAGTTCCTTTTCCTATATTCAATCACATTTAACATATTCCTGTTCTCTCCGACTCTGCTTAATACTTCATATGTTACATGGTTTTGTCATCTGATATTTATACCATTCTCTACCATACCTACATCTCAAAAAGGGTAAGATATGATACAGATATGGTATGGTTTCACCATACCTACATCTCTTTTGAGATTTGGCGAGATATAAATGAAAATAAATATTTATGTAAAAAAAAAAAACCAGTTATGATTTTTTTATAACTTTCCCCCTTGCCTAATTCAATTCCTTAACTCAAATGGTAGCAGGTTAGCATGAATAAGAAAAGCCTTCATGCAAAAAAGAAATCTGCTAATTTAAAACATAAATCTAGGAATTAGTTACTTTACCGTCTAGCGCTGTAGCAGAGATATAACTTTAAAAGGGAAAGTATTGTAATCGATACAATTTGTGCATATGAGGTTTTCACGGGATCTTTACGGTTTAAAATCTAAGGAACCCAAAAAAAACAAAAAAAAAAAAACGGATGAAATTGTTCGTAAGTACGTTTATGTGTTCGGTGTTTCACACCTTATATCTCCAGAACTACTCGACCGATTTTGACCAAAGATGGTCAGATTACTTCTACGGGGTCATTCACGGAAACCGGATGTTTTTGAAGTGGGTTGTACTCGGGCGTTCATGGTGGGAGGGGCACGTGGCTGGTTTCTGACGTTTCCTTTGTTCATAGCATTTACATTTTAGTCGTTGAGATGGAGCCGTGAACGCTAGACCAACGCCTGTACGCGTATGACAGTTTTGTGCGAAATGATGAATCCGTAACTGCTGTTCGGCGAGATTTCCGCCGTCAGTTTAATATCCATCGTAACGCAAGTGTCCCTTCTCGTAACAGAATATTGCGATGGGTAAACAACCTTCGAACAAGCGGTTCAATATTGAAGAAAAAACCACCGGGTCCCCGACGAACTGCTAGCAATCAGGAGAACATCGAACGAGTAAGGGAAGCCATTGTCATAAGCCTAGCCGCTATATTCAGAGGCATTCAACAGCGCTTCAAATGAGCACAAGTACGGTAAGACGAATTCTATTCTGCATACAGACCTGCATTTCCATCCTAACAAGATAGCCGTCGTGCAGCAGTTAAACGAGCAAGATTTCACGCAGCGATTACAATTTTGCCGACAAATGCTTACCGTTTTTGAAGAAAATGAAAATTTGTTATTGTTAATGAGTGACGAAGCCCATTTTCATCTGAATGGCTTCGTCAACAAACAGAATTGCCGGTATTGGGCAGAAAGAAACCCGCATCAGCTTCACGAGAGACCACTTCATAGCCCAAAGGTGACTGTCTGGTGTGCAATAGGAAAGATAGTTACATTGCGATGTCGAATACGTTTTTCATCCCTAAGTTACGTAACCCGGGAATCGATTTTCAAAATGTGTTGTTCCAGCAGGATGGAGCTACAGCGCACACAGCGAGGGCAACGATGGCTGTTCTCCGTAACTTGTTTCCGGGACGGATCGTTTCCATATTCGGCGACATTCCTTGGCCCCCTCGGTCCCCCGACTTGAGTAGTTGTGATTTTTTTTCTGTGGGGGTTTCTGAAATCGCGTGTGTACGGCAATAAACCGCGTACACTGGAGGACCTAAAGATCGCAATTCGTCATCACGTCACCCAGATTGATGTAGACACGCTGCAAAGAATTGAGGTCAGTTACCGTGAAAGGCTACAACAATGTATTTCCCAAAATGCACATCACTTGCCGGACATAATTTTTCGTTCATGAGTAAGTAACAAATGCTTTGATTTAACAAGTGTTTCAATACCAATAAAACTTTTTTAAAGTAAATATTCAATTTTTTATGATTATTTTTAAAAAACATCCGGTTTCCGTGAATGACCCTGTATATATGAAGCATTGATTCCATTAAATTTTTAACTTAAAAGGTCAACGGGTTGAGAGGAAGATCACCCTCTCAGGGTCTGGAGATTTCGCTTGATATTATTTTTCTTAGGCACATTTGTGAACAATTAAAAAAATAATATTTCCAAAAACGTTTTGCAAAATCGCACCCCCACCCCAAAACATTTTCTAAATATACTAGTGGCTTAGTGGGTGCAGTACGTCATTAGTAGCCCGTTAAGACAGCCATCCTATCTCGGGTGAGTTGATATGAGAATTTCAATATACGTGTACGTTCGTTCATAGTTTCTTTTTCAGAGATGGGAGTAATGGTTATCCCGAAGTACTCAAATTTCCTCCCTTTAAAGATTTTATAGTCATTGATTTGAATATGTTTAAGAAAGTATTTAATGTTTGTAATGAAATGTGATTTTTCAAAGGAAACTTGGAGGTCAGATTCAGCTGCAATTCTTTGATGAATTTCAATTTTTCGGGTCGCGATTTCTATGTTTTTATTGAATAATTATTCAATTTTTTTAAGATTAATTAATTCACCAGAGAGCCTTTAAAGCTTGTTCATGGGAATATGAGAATAAAATTTTGTACCGTTTGGAAAATTTCATCTCTAACCGGAATTCGAACCCAGGATCCCAGGATGAAAAACCAAAAAAATATAATTTGTATGCGAGGAATTATATTAAAAAAAAAAAAACTATTTGATAATTTGGATGATAATAATTCTGTTTTTATTTAAAAATAGTAAAAAGAATATTTCGATTTATTTTTTGATAAGAAATAAATTAAATAAATACCTCACGGTTATTTTTTTTAATTTTCTATTATTATTCTTATTATATCTTTATAAAATGAAACATGAAAGCTTTCATGTCATATTTTAAATGACATCAGCTAGTAGAAGACCGTTCTCTGTATATAACGATAACCAACAGATAATAAAAATTAAATATGATGTATGACATATTTATCAAAATGAAAAGAGTATTTTCGATCCCAGTAGACGTCAGAGTACAGCTCAGTTAAAAATTTTGATCGACGTGTCACTTTTTGTTTCTCTTTTTATAATACTCAATCGTTAAAAATAAAACAAGCTTATTTTTAAAAGAATTATTTAAAACTAAAAAAAAAAAACATATTTCCCTAATAAGTAACTAGTGTAAAAAAAGCAACACCTCACCCCGCCAATGAGATGACAGTGATATGTATTACATATAAATGAGGTGTAGTCTTGTACACACTCATGCTGATCTTTCCTGAGACGTGGTTAATTGAACGCCAAACTAAAGTTCATCGGTATCCACTGTGGAGTATTCAAATCCATATAAAAGCGACTTACTTTTGCTAGGATTTAAACTTCAGAAACTTCAACTTCGAAAATCAGCTGTTAATCAACTGATTTGCAACGATGAGTTAACAACCATTGAAACCGGTAGGCAAAAATATAATTATATAAAAAAAATAATAATACACTAAAATATTTTTCAATTGATTTAGGATAATGTCGATTATATTGAAGTAATTTTTATGAAATTTTTGTGTTTAAATTTAATTTTTATAAATTCCGGAGGGACAGGTAAACAATATGACTAGAAATAAGAATATTAGCGCTAGCACGGAACTTTTTAAACAAAACTTAATTCTTGTATTTGATAATGGAGTAGATTTCCATTTACTATTTGATACTGATGTATTAGTTTTAACTCCAATAAAATCGGTCTTTACCATTTTGATTAAGATAAATAAAATGAGCAAATAGGAAGTAATCTATATAAAGAGCAAAAGGTTGGGATAAATAAAAAACTAATCGATCAATCGCAAAAAAACTTTTAAACATGTTTCATGGCATAACTGAAAAGTTTTTCGGTATATTTCATCTCCAAAAAAAAAAAAATATATATATATATATATATGAAGTAGAGTTTGCCGGTTGAAGCACAAACTAAAATGAATTGAATTAAAGAACTATGAACTGTGTGAGTCTCTGTATGCGAGCTTTTGAAATGAATGATTCGAATCAATAATTTTACAAAAAATAATATAATTAAATTTACGTTAAATAAAATAATCTTACATAAATTTTAAAAATTCTGTTTAACAACAATGGGTTTTCCGTGAGGACTGCGTGTGAGGCTAGAGTGGTGAGGTATGCGAGCACCTCGTGAGAGGCTAGACCGACCATCACCATCAATTGGTAACAAACGGGGTGTGCCTGGAGCGCTGTTTTGGGAGGTGCAATGGGGTGCTCTTATAATACGTTTGCAAACAAAGTCGATTTTCAAAATTCAAACGGGATATTTGTTAGTAGGTTGAAGGTTAACTTTTGCATGCATCCTACATGCATCCTCGGTCTAACAGATCACGGTAATTCGGAAATGTTATCTAAAAATGAAAAATTATGAAAACGTATAAATAATAAATAATCCGTTACGGTACTACACTCCTCATTTAGGCAGCTACGTGGCGAGCCGCTAAATTCTAATGTTCCTTTCTTACAGTAAGCCGCTCCCAAGATATTTTTCAGTAGAGATATTTTAAATAGAGATTTATTGAAATTAAAGACTACATGTTGAGATTGATTCATAATCAACCCCAAGCACAATTTACTAAAGATAAATTGATGGAAATTTGTATGCATGTTTTTCTTACGTTAAAAATTCACACCCAGAAAAGATTTTTTGAAATTCTGAGTTTACAGGGGGTAAATGGAGTAACAATGAAATTTGCTATTTTTTTAATTTCTCGGTAACAAATGAAGATATCAGCTTGATTTTTTTTTTGTGCGTAATCTTCATGTTAATATTTAAAAACATATTTCTAGATTTTTTGAAATTACAAGTTTCTAGGGTTAAAATGGATTTCAGAATTTTTTCTAAAACTATTTTTTAATTTATCGGTAAAAAATAACAAATCAACCTAATTTTTGGTGAGTGTAATCTTCACATGAATATCTAAGAAACACTTTCTAAATTTTTGAAATTCGACGTTGAAAGTGGGTGAAGGAAGGTTAAAAAAATTTTGAACAATGATTGTAAATTTTCCCAATCTTAACTACAGTAAGCGAGATATTCAGTAGATATGGTCTTCAAATATACTTCAGATAAATATTTAAAAACGGTTTACGGGTTTTTTAGAATTGATTTTTTTAAGGGTGCGAAGGTATACTATTATGGCTTAACCCAACACAACCGCTGTTACCGTATGTGTATGTATGACTAGCTGCACCTGCCTCCGGTTATTTGACTAAAAAACATAAAATAATAAGATTGACCGCTACGGGAAATGCAAGTAACCATATAGCGCAGGCGAAGCTGCATTATTTACCGTGAAATGATTAATTTGTTTTTAAATCATGAAAATTATTACACTGTAAGAATTAGCAACTGGAAGATAAGACCAACGAATTTTACCACAAAATATTCAAGGACATCCATTTTCACGTGCATTAATATATTTAAAAAAACCGTTTTACTTCCTTGCACCAAGTAAATGTATTGTGATCGCGAAAAATTTCGCTTTTCCGTTTTCAATGGAAATATACATTTTGACCATTCCTAAATCCATTTTCACTAGTTTCGGTATGACGTCTGCACGTACGTATCTCACATAACTAAAAACAATTAATCGTCGGATGTTGAAATTTTGAATTTAGGAGTGGTGTAACATCTAGTTGTGCACGTCATTGCAATCAACTGAACCAAAAGTCTCCAAAAAAAATTCCAAAATCCTAAAAATTTGGATTTTGGACTTTTTCTTAACTGCAGTAATAAGCCCTGATTGAAAGCTTTTCAACGATTAATCATAACTTATTTTCATCGGTTCCAGAATTATAGACAAATGTAATTTCAATTAATTAAATATTTTGATCTTACAAGGGGAAGGGCATATCGATTCGAATCAGACTTCATCTTCTTTTTTTTAAATTTAAATATATTGATTTATTATTAATTATTAACATCTTAACGTAAAAAAAACATTTACGATAAATAATATTAAATAACTATTAAAATATATATTTTTTTTCTTCATATATTTATGAAAAAATATCAGAAGTTATTAATGAAATAAAATTTTAGTACTTTTCATTTTCTTTAAATGTGAATATGCGATTTAATAGGCGTACAAGGAAGTCATGAGGTGTCACATCAGATATTTTTTTATTTGTGCAAGAAGGATTACAGAAAATAAACTTTTTCACTCGTCCGCATTTCAAACCATCGTGACCAATCAAGCATCATAAGACACACTTACGGGCACATCAGTTACACGTTATTCGTATATAATATCGGCAATATTATTACATTAAAGATATATTATATATATTAAACGATATTAATTTCTAATTTGTTATATTTCCTAGTCAGTCACGCTTTCGCTAATTTTCTACCTTTCTATCCGTCTGACTGGAAATTTTGATTATAGGTTTTTTACGACTATATATTCGTCAAAAACATATAATAATATATTTAGACCTTTATATAAAGACCTTTTTGGCCTGACTTTATTCGACCTTGAGTGAATCCTTATTGGAATCATCGACCTCATTGGATTTTTGAACTCTAATAAATAAACTTGTTTATTTTTAACACTTATTATAATATTAATTCCAAAATGTTAAAGATTTTGTTTTAAAATTAGGTAATAAAGTATTTGGATAAAATATAATAAATTATTTATTTATTTACGTAATAATAATTACGGCAATAGCCTGTAATTTATTTTAAATAATAACCGACAATAAATGTTAACAATTAAAAAAGTAAAACATTGAAAACGATCCGACTAGCCTGTGTTTTTATAAAAAATTAACGCAAATTAAAGAAAAAAAAAAATTATTTAATACCGGATAAATGTTTCTAAAATAAAAGTAGGAGTAAATCGTTTTATATTTCTAATTAAACTACCTATTAAAATATTTTTAAATCTATAAGATCATTCGTTTAGCTAACGTAAAAAAAATATCGAACGTTATAATTTATACGCTAAAGATTATTAGGAAAGTAGATTTCAAAATGACTGAATTTCTAGTTACTATTTTTTAATTTTTTGGATTTATTTAATCGATATATTTCCCTTTTATGAGATCGTAACATTTTTAAAACTTTTGGTACCAATTGTACCAAAAATATTGTAAAATACTGCCAGTTGTAAAATATTGGCACCCCTAATATTCATAACGATACAAATAATTCTGATTTTTTGCTTTAGTATTAAAAATATGTACAATGGCTTATAACGGAAAAGTGAAATACTTAATTTGTGTTAAAATCAAAATTTTAAAACAACGGGATTACGATTCAATTAATCAAAAAAATCCATTGGAATCTAGGATTCCAGGCCCAAAAATACCCTTCATAATATTTTAAAAAAACCTGTAGGAAACAGTTATCCTGACGGGTAGTGAATTCCTATGGGTATTCAGGTAGAAACGTAATAATATAGGTTAACATATAATAATATCGACCAAAAGATCGATATTATTACACGTTAACCTATATTATTAGCTTAACATCCGGTCGAGTCAAAATTTGGGTCAAAATTGAGTTATAACACATATGATGCTGATGTTATGTCTTAATGGTGTCGCGTCATCATGTTGTGCGACGGGGAGGGGTTTTAGTCAATTAGAACCCGAAACTACCCTAAACATGGGCATACGGTGGCTGGTAGAGCTTTCCTCTCATCTTACGCAAAAAAAAAAACCGGTAAATTTAAACCAGGTTAAGTCAAATACGAAGACGTCAAATCTGTTGAGGTGAAAATGCGATGAGATAAGAAAAAAAGGAAAAATTAAACTCTATTTTACTTGTATTTTCACCGAGAGGATTTTCGATCCCATTAGTGATTAAAATTTTGTTTTTAAAAAAACAAAAGAATAAAGTTATTTCCATAATCAAAGGATTATTAAAGAGGATTAGATGAAAGGTAAAGTACAACCTAGGATTCGATTGTCTAATAACAAACAGAGAACAGCATAACTTTGAGTGAAATATCTCTTTAATGAATCCATTTTTAAACGTAGGGATGTTTTCCCGCACGTAGTATATGTATATTAGTATAAATGTGTATTGTTACACATAAAAAAGATAATGTTATTGGAAATTAATCGAATTAAGGGCGAATAAAAAAAAATATTAACAAAGTATTGTTGAAAGTGCATATAAACATTACTAAACAAAATAAATTCCGGCCTCCGTGGCGCGAGTGGTAGCGTCTCAGCCTTTCGTTCGGAGGTCCCAGGTTCGAATCCCGGTCAGACATGGCATTTTAACACACGCTACAAGTCATTCATCTCATCCTCTGAAGAAATACCTAACGGTGGTATCGGAGGTTAAAAAAAAAAAATAAAAAAAAAAAAAATATATATATATATATATATATATATATATATGATTCAAGGATGTATTCCAAGCTGACAAAAAAAAGGAAACAAACTTGAATTTCTCTTTATAAATGCGAACTTTTAACCATAATACTTATAATAGAAGTTATATGTATTCTTGTCACTAATAACTGAACTCGTATGTGTTCTGAATGAATGAATCTAATCTTTTTTTTTGTTTAACCTCGGGTCCACCGTTAGCCATGTTTCAGCGTATGAGATGAATGATATTTAGCGTGTGTGAAAAAGCCATGCTTGACCGAGATTTGAACCCAGGACCTCTGGATGAAAGGCTGAGATGCTACTACTTGTGCCACAGAGGCTGGCAAAAATGCATCTAATCTGTTTGATTTAATCTCCACCATTTAATTTATATACTCTCAGATTGTCATGTTTATCAGTAGGTGTTTTTTTCTTGATATATAATCATGAGAAATTTTGATTTGTGGGTTTGAAAGCGACAAAGCAAATTCTTTATCTCTGATAACTGGTATTTTTGTGGGTGTTTTTAATTTTATTTTATATTTTACGTAAAATGAGTTAACGAAATGCATGTATATAATATGAGAACTGATTAGATGTATTGTGAATCAATGTAACGGAATTTAAATTTTCTATGTATCTTGAGAGTGTGCTTATAGCCTATTTCAAATGTGATATAAGATGTAAAATATTATATCACATATTTGTGATATCTTATATCTTATATTTGTGATTCTGCAGTGAATTGTAAATAAGGATTATTAACTGTGAAGTATGTGTATCTAATCGCAACAGATAACATAAAAAATACTAATGAATGTAGAGAATTTTTTTAGCCCATTTTCAGCTACCTAAGAAACTAAGCTGATTTTTTAAATTTAATCCCACTTTGTTTTGCCAATCAATGAAGCTAAATAACGCATAGTTAATAAAAAAAAATTTTTAAAAATGAACTCACTAGCTTTTCTACACCATAAAGATAAAAGCAATTTTGAATATTGCATATACAAGAATTAAAATTATATTTGATAACCCAGAACTTATATTTTAAAACGATATTTGTATTTTTAATTTCTCTTTTCTTATATCAAAATATTTTGATGCTCTCATGGATAAAATGTATTCACTTTATTGAGGAACTAGATGAATAATCTTTAGACAAGATGGATATAATCACATGATATACAATCCCAGTAATATGTGAGGCTATTTCTTTATGTGACTTAAGGCTACTCCCAGTTCCAGAAGAAAATCTGTTATTCCATACACTATTCCTTAAAACTATTTTCTAGACAGTTATTTGCATTATATTACACTGCTTGTGGGTCAATTGATCTATTTTACTGTAAACCCCAATTCTTTATCATTGATCTTTTTACTCCTGAATTTATATAATGCGAATTTAAATCACATCCCTACTATATCCATGAAAACAATTTTTATTATAATGTAATGAAATATATTCCATCACATTTCTGCCTTTAATATGTAACTTAACAAATCATATTTTATAACTTATGCACAAGACAGCACATTTCTTTCTCTTTTATTTTTTATTTTTACAAAAAAGTCAACTTTTTTAATTCATTGAATATACAGCTTATAAAATGATATTCTAAAGAAGGTCTTACAAGTAATACACTCATAATATAGCACTTACTCTATTCACCCACACCATCTTATAAAGTACAGTCACTTGTCTAAGTAAGTGTCTACATTTTCAAATAAAATAATAAAAAAATCTTGAAATTTATTTTAGTTAAACGAGTGTATGAAGAAAGATGTTAAAATGGTAAAAGAGTACAGTTATAAAAAAAAAAAGTGGAAAGAGTAAGGTTGTATGTAGAAGGGTTTTTAAATGTTTAGAAAGGGTATATAGAGGGATGGGGATGAAAAAAAGATGAAGGATAATAAGAAAGAGATGAAGAGACAAACGAGGGGATGGTAATGTCGTATGCGTCTTGTAAACTCCCTTGCTCTTGCTGTGTTACGTTATAACAATTACGTATTCCATTTTTTTTTTATTTAGGTTTACTGCATCCTAAAAGCTGACATAAAGAAAAGTTTCATTAAAGAAAAGCTAAAAAAAAAAAAAATAGATAACAAGAAAATCTACCTTAGTTTACATTGGCACACCTGAGCTCAGATAACGTTAAGGTGTATAAATAGGTATAAAGTAACAACAGTACAACATTGTTTACACTTACACACAACACAGTTTCAGCTAGTCTTACATAATATGTTATCATTAATAAAACCAAATTATATAAATTTGTTAATAAATATTAATGACAATCTGAGTTTCAAGCCAACAGAATTAGTTCATTAATCACCATTTAAGTATAAACTAATAATGATACGATATAGCATAGTAATAACACATTACATTACAATATTTTTCTTTAACAAACTGTAATTAAATTAGAAGAAAACTGAACAGTGTACAATAGTGGTGAAGATAAAAAATTAATTGGAAAATACACAAAATTTACAAAAATAATCATATTTAAATGCAAAAAAAGGATAATATAAATTAAACTTGTTTAAAGATAAGAATACCTAATAAATAAAGAGTGGCGTCATTTTATTACTTATCAATAGAATTTCAAATCTGAAAGTGATCATATTAAATCTGAAAAAGAGATTAAAGCTATGATCCATATCACAAACTTTGATAAAGGAAGATAAACTAAAGTGGAATGAAAATCTTAATATGATGGCAGAAGAATGTTTATTGATCCTAACAAATATACACACCCAGGGGAAGGAGAGATATTAAAAGGCCAAAGAAGAGATGGATGTCGGAACAGATTGTACTGCCTAATCTGTAAAGGTAGAAGAAGAAAAAGAATAGTCAAAAATAGTGCATATGAATATTTTGGAAGAAGGGATGCAGCTTTAGAAATCAAGACTGGAAAGAGTAATATTTCAAAAAGAATGTATGTGAAAGGGTACACAACTATGGATCAGTATAATTGTAAAGAAATAAGTACAGTCAATAGAAAAGAATATCAAATTCTTGGATGTTAGAGCAAAGGCTATCAGAATCAAGATAAGAATAATTATGTGTTATACAGAAAGATGAAGTTGATAGCAAAATGGATGCACACTGAATCATATAAAAATATTTAATATAAAGTGCTTAGTAAGAATAATGAGGTTTTAGAAGGAATCAGAGGCCTGACATTATTCAATAGCTATCTCAGCTTCTATTCTGGATTTTCTGCAACAAGGTAATGAAATATTATCTTCGGACAATTCCATGGGCATAAAATAGAGGACTAACCCCTAATGAAGAAGTGGCAACTGTACAAATTCATAGGTGTCCGCAGGATATCACAGATGGAACCTAGGGAGTAGTTTCCATGACAACAAAGGAGAGAGAGAGAGAGAGAGAGAGATCAATTTTTATAAATCACTTCATAGAAACTAGACATATATAGCATATTAACCAAAATGTGCAAAATTTAATAGATGACAGACAAGTATCACCATCTTAATATTTAAAAAAACAATTAAATGTAATATTTACAAACAAAATAATCAAACATTAACGATGTTAAAAAATAATTGTAAGAAACCAATTAATTTACATGGTGATAACATCATCACTGATTAAAAATATCCTTTGAAAAATTAAATTATCTTTAAGGATAAAGTTTTAAGGGGAATTTTAAGGAAGTAAAAGAAATTTGGGTATATGGAAAAAAACATGGAAATTCATAAACTCAAGAAAGCAGATTTAATAGCACCAACACGACGCCAACATACTCATTGGTTGGAGGATGTTCTTAGCGCACAATAAATAACGATAAAAAAAAATGGCTGTAAGAAAACCAGAAGGAAAATGAGAATTAGGTCTAACAAAATCTGTGACTAAAATTTCCACATGATTCCAGGAAATTTTCACATTTTTCAAGTTTATTTTTTATATTAATCTTTCACTTGCAAAATATTTTTTTGGTACCAATGGCGGCAGATCACTAAGACCAGACTGTTTTTTAAAAGTGCATTAAACAATTATTAATGCTGGTAAGATCTCTACTATAATATTTAGATAGTTTTAAATCAATGTATTGAGTGAGTAATTTTTTAAATAAAACAAAAGTATATTTATTTGAAAGTCTACTATTGTGCCTTCAATAACAATATTACTAGTAGAATGTAAATTAAACAATGTTAAATATGACAGAAAGTTTGCAAAAATTTTTATAATAGAAAAGGTGAAAGCAGAAACGCCGCCAACTTCTAATTCTTTTATTAGATCTTGATTAGATCCATAATAGGTTCTATCTGTCTCTATTTTAAAATCTCGTTGTTAAAAGTGTAAAATATCAGATACATTCTTCTACACCTCTTTTTTTCAAAATAATAAAATTTTACACAAATTTAATCAAAATAATACTATTTTCGAGATAAAATTAAATTCTCTGATAATTTAAAGTTTTGGAGAGCTAAACACTCTGACTAAACCAAAATAGTGGAATCAATGAGTACATAACCAATTATAAAGAAATAAAAAAATCTGAAGAGTAATGAAATGAATTGATTCTTAATTTGAGTGAATGGCTAGAGAGATATGAATGATCAAATCATGAATATTATTCAACTACATACAAAAAGACAGATTCATAAGCAAACCTTTAATGAAGAATGAAATACATAATTACTATGAAACAATGTTCTGAAAACATTTAGAAAAATATTTTCATACTAAATGGGAAACTAAAAAAAAATGAGAATAAACCAATACCTTGAGGGAAGAAAGAAATTATTAAATGAAAGATATAATAAAGTGGAGTGTGCGGACTGGAAGGTACTATTACCATCTAATAATTGTAGCAGTACTCTCAAATAATCTGCATAATAACATATAAAGAAAATTTAATTTAACACAATTGTAGTAATTATAAAAACAGGACTACTATTGTGTGATAATTACAATTATCACACAACTATATATCCTTACACAATTTACATCCTTTCTAAGAACCAAGACTATACAGAAAGTTTGTTAGTTAAGTAAAAATCTTTTTGAGTTATTAAAAACCGTTTTAATAATTCACATTCACATACATATACTCCCACCCACAAATTGCATATTAATGCATCTGAGTATATGCATATTTTATGCAAATAATAGTTCTTAGCACAGAAATAAATTTCAAAATGAATAGAAATAAAATAAATAGAAACAAAACGGAAGAAATAATGAGTTAAGTATTAAGGTAGAAAAACTGAAACAGTTTGTATACAGGCAATAATAACAAAAGTGAGAACCTTTGTTGAATACATACAATGTGAATAATAATGCTCTCTGTATTCTGCAAAAATGGTTTCAGTAATTTGTTATTTTACACTATCTGTTCTGTTCTTTCTTAGGTATACGAAGTTTGTCCAAAAAGTAAATGTACTAATTTTTTATTTAATTATCTATTGGACTTACTTGAATTTACAAGTTATCTCCTTCGTAATATGACCCTTGGGAAGTTACACAGAGATTCCAACATTTCCTCCACTGTTCATATCAGTACCAGAAATAATTTTCCTTAAGTGTGTGTAGCTTATTGCTTACATTTTTTTATGTTTTCCATCATCCCGAAATGATGATCCTTCAACTTCAATTTCAAGTTAGGAAATAGGTAGAAATCACATGGAGCTAGATCTGAGCTGTGGAAATAGGGGAATGTTTCTCGAGTTGAAAGCAAAGTGCGAGCTGGTGTGTTATCATGGTGCAGCACCCAATCATGTGCAATGTCCGTTCGGACTCGCTAGACCTGTTTTCAAAGTCTTTCCAAGACATCTTTGTAAAGGACACTAGAAAAAAATCTTTAGTTTATTTAATTATTATAAAAACTATATTCGTAAATTTAGTTCACTAATCCATAAAAATGTTTTATGCTACAGGATACAAGTAAACTCCTGCTTTTTAAATTATAATTTTGGACAACAAAATTTATGATAGTACATTTAAAATCTCTAATAATAATTATTTTTAAATTTTAATTTCATAGAACATGCATACATTTATTTGAATAAAAAATGATGCTAAAAAAAGGAAGATTGTTGATTTATTTATCTCAGATTGTTTTTATATATCTTGTATATATTAAATTAGTAATATTCCATACTGCAATGATATCAGAAATTTTTAATAATTTTTACAAAAATATAGACTTAATTTTTTAATTACTTAAAATTATTAAAATAAAAAACTATTTAACACAATGGAATCCATGACAAATTGATTGCAAACAATGATAAATATCTTAGAATGACTCTTATAAGGGAAGATTATAAGTTAAATCTCTCCATTACTCTATTGAATCTTCAAGTGATATTGGTTAATAAACAATGAAGTATCAATTATATGCCAACTGGCTAAATTATAACTAAATTTCCAAGCAAGTGCTTCAGATAATGAGTCACTTCAGAGAGTACTTGACTGCTCAAACCAAAATGTGGTAAAATTAAAACTACAGCAATAATCACAACTAAAACTGGAATTGGATTGAGAATTAAATTTCTAGAGTACAAAATATCTGTCTAATAAAATAAAATGTAATAATTGGATCATCTACAATTAAATGATATCAGTTGATTATATATACAACATAATCTCTCTCTCTCCTCTCTCCCTCCTCATTCTCTCTCTCTCTCTCTCTCTCTCTGTGTGTGTGTGTGTGGATGCATGTGTTATGAGGGAACTACATCTTATATAAAAAAGAAAGAAAGAGAATTAATGGCCAATTAGAGCATAGAAATAAACTCTGTATTGTTAGAAGGGGAAAAAAGAAATTTACCCAGAAATTAGATGTTGGATGAAGTGATGAGAAGGAAGTGAAGGAGGACAAGTGATGAAAGGAAGAATAGAAAAGTGAACCATTTAGTTTGTACTAGATGGCAGTGATACTGTAAATACCATAGAAAAAGTATGCAATATGATATAAAAGTTTTTAAGGAATAAAAAATTCTAAGGCTCTCTAGAATTTGAATATATTCCAGATGGTAAAAGAAAATAGTATATGTACTAATTAGACTAATTCTTGTTATTATTAGTCTTTTCCTGTACCATTAACTAGAAAAAACCCAACAATTGAAAAACAGCCATTGAAAAAACAATAATACTAAACATAATTATATTAAATGATTTTAATTCTCGTATAAATAATTCAGATAGTCTCAAAAATATAAAGTATACAAAACAAAAAATTTATTATAAATATTTATTTTTACCTGAAATATAACAAACAAACGACACCATGCAGAATCATATTCACCAAATGATACCCCATTGGTTCAAGTTGATGTATTAAATAATTCCATCTAAATGTAAGTACACATAATGGTCTGTATGATTTGTGACTCTGTTCCTGAAACAATAAGAAAAAACACAGTGATATTAGTATATTGAAACTCAAATAAAAATTCAGATATATTTAAAAATCAGCCTGTTATACAAGGGAATTAATTATTTTTAAAATTTTCTGAAATTATTACATTATTTATCAAAGTCCTTGATATTTTTACATCAAAAACTTTTAAAGATTACATGAACCAATTTCTGCAGGACAAAGTTAATATACTTAACAAATTCCAATAAGATTTACTGCAAGACAGGGATATTGCAATATATTTTTTTGGTTTCTGATTGAAAACAACACAAACTGATTTATACTTTTCATTTTAGAAATGGAAAATATATGAGGAAAAATAAATTCCTTATCCTATAAGAAATGTTTTCTTCTTAACTATTAATTTAGCTACTGGATTACCTTTCATTTGAGGATCACCTTGTAAGTAAACATTTTATTGCAATTTAATGTCATCCCCAGAATTAAGTGTAAGTCGTTGCTTAGTACTCATTTATATTTCTAATAGATCACATTTCGATTTTAATAGCTTTATCTAATAGGTTCTTCAACCATTAGTCTGGTTTTGTTGTTTAACTTCTGTATGGGGAAACACATCTTACAGGCAATCTTAACTCAAGAGCCATAAAAAAGAAACAGCTCACACAATTCCCAAAGTAAGTATTCAAGGAAAAATAGATAGTAGATAATTTAAGGGGTAAGGTAGAAAGAGATAATCAATACAAAGAGGGATTAACTCTGGATCAATGTAGAATAAGGTAGTTTACTATCTCATCCAGGATCAGCGGCTAAGACTGGAACAAAGTCCATAGTAAGTACCAGATTTATACAATTAGTGCTATGGCCTGAGCTTAACTAGATTTAACTTCCTTAATCTGCTCTTAGATATCACAACTGTTCAATGCACAAGGATGCCAGCACGCTCATAATAAATAATTCAAATTATTTTTATTTAACAAATGTTACTTTCATCAAACATCAAATTGTTAAGAATAAATTGTTCAAATTTACTTTTTACTACATGTAAGAAATGCAAGATTATAATCACGGATTGCTAAAATAGATTTTTCCAGAATTAAGTATTTGTATCGTGTAAAAACCCCAGTTTTAACCATTTTGGTATAAATGTTTGTATGTAAAAAAGTATATATAGTGTTCGACCAGTAACAAATTATTTATACATGAAATAAACTCAATGAAACAGTAAAATACATGTAACACACCCATAATATAACACATTGGTACAAATGTGTTGATAATGGAATATAAAGTTAAAGCTAAATATGTGAGCAGTTCTTAACATGTACGCACAAAATTTTACAGTTAAATGAACCCAACAGATTTAAGTTCTCTGGGCCACTCATTAAAAAAAGACACAGAATAAACAGGTTCAAAATATAAAGAAAACCAACAATGACAGACACAATGGGTCATGGATCAAATGACAATTCATCAGCGCTACTTTTTTTGTTTTTTTTTTTTTTAGACACGCCCCAAGGCAACCGTTTAGACTAACACGTTCACCTCAGAGTGTTGTGGCAGCAGTCTCTGCCCTCCCTGTCTGCCCCATACTTGGGGGGGTTCTCCTGTCAGGATCTCCTCAGCCTCATAGGAGCACGCCGACTTCCTCTTCTAGACAGCCAGCGCACTGCTCTGCTGAAGGGCTACCCTTCCTGTCCCTAACTTGCCTGGTTTTGAATGTGCATTGCACACCCCAATCACCGCTTTATAAGCACTATTTATATAATACAACTGTAATTTACAGTGTGAATAGCTTGGTCGCTTTAAAACAGCTAAAAAATCAACACGTAAGAACTAACAGACAAACTAAAGTAGAACATGTGCAAGTTTGCTATAATTTCTCACGAGCACATTTTTCATTGAGTAGTCATGTCAAGTATGATTCCATGACGAAAAAGATGTGAAATTTTATGAAAAGGATAAACTATTTTGGTTCATCAATACTAAGAAAAAAAATTTGCTACAGTTGATTCATACAACGAAACAGCTTCATTTGACAAGACTCCAAATGTATTGCTTTCTATTGCTTGTCAGCACATGTCTTGCAGCTGATTGCTTCTGTCATATAACAATAAAATACAAATAAAACTTACATGTGTGCCAGATGGATGTTACTAAGGAAGTGAATTAGCTTAAATGATTGAGAAACATAATTGCTTAGAACTAATTTGTGACAAATTACTAATAGTTTATTAACAGACATTGCAATCTGTGCATTACATTTAATTACATAGAAAGTGACTCAAAACTAACCACTGGTAACTAAAATTATCAATTAGTTTCTTTTCAGTACAACCATGAGCAAACAGCCTTCTCTACAAATTCTGTCTAATTTTTAAACAAGCATAATTCAACATAAAAATATGATAAAACATTTACAACTTTACTAATTAGTATAATGTAACTTAATTTTTTTTTTGGGGGGGGGAATTTAAAATAAACTTTCAGAATTACATAAAAAATATACTTCTAAGGGATTTTTTTAAAATTAATTACGAAGCTTCTTCAGTGGAACACAACCTTAAAGGCAAACCATCTTTTAAGTGGTTAGGATGTGTGTAATCAATCAGTACAATTTATCTAGGTTGTGTTTATTTATTAATTATGTTGTTTTTATCGCAGTATCATTTATTTTTAATTTCGTTAGTTAATAACTAACTAAACATAATCCTTAAATATACTAAGATTTACTTTTTCCATTTCGTTTAAATAATTCACATGTTTTCATAATACCTTTATTTTTAAGTCCTGTTTCAGTGTGGCATAGATATTTACAAATGTTGTATATATTCTCTGTATATGTTCATTATGTCTGAGACAGTTTCTTATATCAGACAGACTGAACATATAATCCCTCTTAGATGTTCAAAGAATTCATATAACAATATATACAACAGAATCATCAAACTTTGCAATCATCTCATAAAAACAGGGCACAGAAACAATAAAACATTAACCATAACATACAAATTTTACATTTAACACACAAATAAAAATATATTTCCACAATTAAAGTATAGGAAATTTATTGCAACACAAATAAAAAAAAAAAACATTATTAAAGAAATTCAACATAGCTCGAAGACCACATATCAACAGGATTTTTTTCATCATAAAATAGGCACTATTAACAATAATGTTATCAGTTAATCCCCAAAGGAAGGTAGAAATATTTTCAGAGGCATTATGAAAAGAGTGAACCCATAATTATTTTTAATTTATTGGAACAAAAAACATACAACTAATATCAGTGAACAAGAGCAAATTGTGTTAATATTTAAATACTCAGTAGCATTAACATAAAAGATACTGCTTATTAGTGCTAGCAAAATAATACCATATGAACCAAGCTGTATAGTTTATTCACAATAAGACTACACCACACTCAGCTCAAGAAATGCTTACATTCAAGAAAAGGAGATTTAACCCATGATTTTAAATGTGGTCATTCACAGTGAATGGGAATGTTCTACTTACAATCCTATTCTCCCACTTAATTCTATTCATAACCAACTCAAAACAGGGTGAACAGCTGTTTTACAAATCTAATATGTTTTTAAACAACTGTCCTATATACATGTTTTCAAAAATCAAAAATCACCAGCAATAACGTCAGCTAAAAACAGTAACAATAATAATTAACAGTAACAGCACAATAATTACTAACAAATACTATGATACATAATTGAACCTTTTTTTTATTTAATTAAACAACTAATATATATTTTTAATTTAGTTCAGTTAATACAAATAAATTATTGTTATTTATTATGTGAGCTTCTAAATTCTACATACTAAATGACCTTGAATTTAAGTAAGATTTCATTACGATACTACATTTAAAAAACTACATTAAGAAAAGCAGTAAGCTCTGAAAAAACTTAAATTCAGTGATTAAAATTATAAAATTTGGTGAACATTTTTTAAAAATCATCTTAAAAATCAATCATTTTCTAGATACGTGTAAATGTATTTTTCGAATTTTTTTAGACTCATTACACAGCTCATCAAAGAAAATTCTGTTTTGTTTTTTTAAGCAGAATAACCATTTTGGTTATAGTTCCATGAAAAGATGAGTATAAAAATTTAAAATCGTTTTAAACAGTAAAATGTTTATGAAAAGCTATAAAATGTGATACAAATAAAATAACACAATATTCAAATTTATTTATAATGAAATTGAATCAAATACATTCAAGCATCTTTATACAGGATGAAGTATTGATTAAAAAAAATTCAAACAGATGCCAAAAAATTCTGCGATAGTAATGAATAAATTGTTAAAATCAATAAAATTCACCAAAAACAATGCTAAGAAAAATAATGCTTTCAGGAAAAGAAAGTTACTGCATTACTTTTAAAACACAAACAAAAATACACAAGATTGTTTAATAAGGTATCATAAAACGAAAAACACACAACTCGGACTTATATAAATTAATTTTCAGCACCTGAAAAATATTACATCAAGCAAAACAACAAGTACATTCACTCATAGATATAAAGAATATATACCAGAACTGCATATAACAGATTCAATTTTTTACAATTTTTCATGCTGTATAAATATACATAGACTTTAACCAAAACAAACAAATGTTTTTTATTGTACAGTATGAAGAAATATTCTACATTTTAAGAAGTTATTTTACAATGTATAAAAAAAAGATTAAAAAAATAATTTCAAATAACGGAAATTATTCTTCCCAATAAGCTTTCAAAATTAATTTGCAGCATCAGCAAACAGTACAGATAGTTGCCATATTTTTAAATGCTATCAAACTTAAAAACCCTTATTATGGAAAACTCTTTTTTTATGCAACAGAACAAAAAAATTTACCTATTTTGTTTTTTTACCTTCAATACAGTTTTTTGTAAAACTGTTTATGATAATAAATTTCATACTGTTTAAGTGAGTTGAAAAGTTCATTTTTAAGTCCAATGTATAAAATATATACTTTATAGTTAATTAATTAATTAATATATATATATATATATATATATATATATATATATATATGTATATATATATATGTGCATGTGTGTGTCTAGTTTATTATAAACTGTTTTGTAAAGGATCACTTTGTTGTTATGTTTGCTGGTAATAAGCGTTCATTGTATCTGAGATGAATGTGCGCATCTGTGAGTAATTGTGTCCAGTCTATCAATCTAATTCTTAGTGCAATCATTGTATTTTAATTCATACACTCCAGGATTATTATATTAGTCAATGCATATTTTCTTTGTTCTCTTTACAATCTTATTTTCTTTGTAGTTTTTAAAACAATTCAGTAATTTTTTTTTTCTTGAAAATGTTGACAGTTTAATATCAATATATTGGTTGAGATGATATATTTCCCATAAATATGAGGGTTTTTAATTTCATTCTTTTTTTTGTGTGGCATGTTATCTATAAGTGTGGATGAACAGTCAGTCATTAACTTACTCAAGATGTTTTATTATATTGAGTAGTTCAGAATAGTTATTGGCCAGTATAATCAGAATAAAAAAACACTAACTTCACTAGCATACAATATAGTAGCATATAAATTAAAATGCTTTGAGTGTACAAAATACTATGCAAGATGGATTAGATCCATATTCAGTAACTACAGAAAAGAAAAGCATAAACTTTTGCAAATCACATAATAGAAATAGAAAAGAATTATGTTAAACAATACAATTTTTAAAAACTAATTAAGTTTGACCAAAATATGTTAAATGAACAACAACACAGATTAAATATATTCTTAATTACATGCTAAAGGAATTTAATAATATTTTTAATATCCAATAACATAAGCTAAAAGTAATTCCACATAAGAAGGTGCAACTAATTATTACGAAAAGGTCATTTGAGAGTGCAATTTCCATTAATTTGAAAATGTGCTATTTAAATGAATAAAATTTGTAAGCTGCAGTTAAAATCTTTGAACACTGCTAATTAATAGGAGGAAATAACAAAAATAAATTCTGTTTTTGTGTTCTCTATATTTCTGAATGCTTCCAGTCTCCCCTATGAATTCTTTTTTGCAATGACAGCAATTTTATCTATATATAATCTATGACTTATATGTATGTTTTGTTATACTGTTACATAATCTTGTGAATTTTTTTGTGATTTTTAAAAGTAATATCAACCTTTCTTTCCTGAAAATATTGATATATGTTAACACTACTTGTTTTTTCTAATTGGATTGTTCTTTCTCTGTTATATTTTATAAAACAAGTTACTAACTGCAGATGAGTATCCATTTGGATGAGTAGATATTTAATTGGCCTACACCATTCACTGGAGTTATTAGTCAACATAGTTTCATGTATAAAGTGGTGGCAATGATGTGAAAAGTTTAGATTCTATACTAGGTGGAGTATTTGAAGTATTACAGACAAGTGTTTCAATCGTGGTGGTTTTTCAATATACAACATATCATAAATGAAAGAAAGAACGCTGGTAAAATAATGATGTGTTATTTTTTTTTTCAAAAAGAATTTAATTTAATATTTAAAAAGTCTAGTAAATGGAACACTTAAGTCAAGTTTAACTATTTAACTTCTTCGTTTTAGATTTCAATTACATCTTTAAATTATCACACGAGTGTTACGTGCAAATTACTGCCTGAATGAAATAATATCATTTAGGTTTACAACACATGAATAGAAATGTAACATTAACTGACGCAATGAAGAGAAATAACTTAAGTAACACATTATGTAATGATTGAAGTCACATGAATTAAACTGTTGAATAACCTATTACGCATTCAAGCAATTACATTGCTTTACAGTTACTAAATTTATATTACTTTTTGAATCAATAGAAAGTTTAATTTCCACTAAAACCACAATACATTATTAAATAAAACATCACATATCAACATATAAAATCAGACAGCTAACATTTCATATTGATTAAAGCTAGGAAACCAAATAGTACATGAGTAGATACATCCACGCATAGTAAACTGTATTCCTTTGCATTACATTTCAAAGATCTCAAAAATCAACAATTTTGAAAATAAAAAATGAAAAGTAGGGTAAATGTTACTGGTTAAAATAATATTTAATAAATGAATGTATAATTTAAGGAATATAGAAATTAAACCAATTAAATTTTACTAAATGCTAGATAGGACAGACAAGATGTACATTATATAGAAAGAAGGATGTAATCGAAGTTGACATTTCTTTGCACAGGTATATACAAGTATACATAAGCCAAGAAAAATAAAACGAACATCCATTTCAGAACACATATATTCTGCTATTATCATAAATTCAGCTAATGTGATACATAAAAACCATAAAGTAAAATGATCCATATTGACAAACAATAAATATTAACTCAATATAGGGTGTTTTAATCACTAATCAAGATGTGTGACAATAAAAAACAATACCATTTAATACTTAACTGAGGAAGCTGCATAAAAATTCTGAAAGAATACAAGAAAGCATATTTCCAAGCTAAACATTTGACCACATTCAATACATTCACCCTCACACTAAGATACTCCAATAATAAAATAAAACTATTTAAATACAGTTGAAATATCTCAAATACATATATTTTGGAATATTTAAATACAATATGTAAATAGTATATAACATTTTTTATATTTACCCTTCTCTAGTAAAGATTGAAACCAGACTATTTTGATATTACATCAATTATAAAAAAAAGTTACCTCTGGTTTTAAATTTGAAGTTATTTTCTAATGTTTTTTTTTTAGTTTTTTTTATTATAGAACACTTACGAGTAAAATATTCAAAATAGAGTATCCATAATCTTTCCATGACTACAAAAAAACTATTACAGTTACAGCTGTGCGGTTTGTGGCAAAAGAAAGAAAAAATTATCAAGTTTTTTTTTTTATTGGTTTGTTTTGCAGGTAGCAAGAGTTTCTAACAAAAGTATCGTTGCGTGGTAAAGTTTAAGAAGTATAGTCGACCCTTCCGCGAACAGGGCAGTCATCCGTTAGTGAAGAGAAGGTTTAGGTTGTGCAGCAAACATTTCTATATAGCCCTTCCAAATCTATTTGTCATGAACTAGGAATTCCCTGGTCAACAGTGCACAAAAATTTACACAAGAAACTAAGGTTGCACGCGTATAAAGTTCAAATATTGCAATGGATTGATAATGACAATGAATACCTGCAGCATGTGTGTTTTTCAGATAAGGCTACTTTCCACACCTCAGGGAAAGTAAACAGGCATAATGTAAGAATATGGGGCTCAGAAAACCCGTACTTTATCAGGGAAAACATTAAGAGTTTCCCTTAAAGTGAATGTGTGATGCAGTATGATGCACAACAGAATTATTGGTGCCTTCTTTTCAATTGAGCAATCAGCAACAGCTAACATTTACCTGGATATGCTGCAATATTTTGCTAAATGATTTGCAACCTATGGTTGTTTTCCACCAGGATGGCACACCACCACATTGGGAATTAGTAGTTAGAGATTTTCTGAATGAATCGTTTCATGGCAAATAGACTGGACGTGACAGTCGAAATATTGGACTTTATGGAACGCTTCTGGCGTCCCAAGAAGTGGTAGCCACTTCTTGGCCACCACGATCACCAGATATAATTCCCAAAGACTTTTTCCCCTGGGGTTGTGTTAAGAACAGCATCAATGCAACACCCGTACCTGACCTGGACACATTGAGACGGAGAATAACTGAAGCTATTGCTAGTGTTATCGAAGAAATGCTGACCAACACAGAGCATGAAATTGATTAACGTTGGACATTCTACAAGCAACAAAAGGCGCACATGATGAAGTATATTTACATAGAAAAAAAATTTGATAATTGTTTCTTTCTTTTGCCACAAACTGCACAGGTGTAACTGTTATAATTTTTTATAATAAATTTTTGTAACCATGGAATAATAATAACCTCTAAAGTGATTTTTTTTTTTAAATCTAATTTAATCAATTCTCTTAATAAGGTACAAAAATTCTACGACTGCAATTTTAACACTTCCTGAGGTACAAAGCAAAATAGATGCCAATATATAAGTAGAATTTTATAATCAATATTTTTGTAGTTTTGGCCTAACAGTAACAAGAAGAGACATGAGCAGTTGCATGCATACCCTCCTGCTATGCCCAGTAGTCATTTTTTCTTCTTGGGAACATCTCTTTCACTTGCAATTCAAACTCCTAGAGAAAAATTGGAGAAGAGTTGACTGAAACAGTGTTAGAAGGTATAGTAAAGAAGAATTACCAGAAAAAGATTATAAAATTTTGACAATCTAAAAGGTTATAATAATGTTGGGAACTCAAAAGTTAAGGTCCATCAATGATTGATAGAATTATCCATCAATAATTCAGAAATATTGTAGTAATTCTGATGCATATTTATAATATATATAAAGCAATTTGTTCTGTCTGAATGATTCATCAATGATGAGAAAAAGTACTGATAAAAATTGGTAAAAATTTGTATACGTGTTCTACTTAGGGTGTTAGTGCACACTAAGAAAGGAATTTTTAAAATTCCGAATTTATAGGGTTAAAATGGAGTAACAATGAAATTTACTAGTTTTCTAATTTCTCGGTAAGAAATGAAGATATCAACTTGATTTTAGGTATAATTTAAGTTATAAATCCTGTGTGTAATCTTCATATGAATATTTGGAAACCAATTTCTAGATTTTTGAAATTTTATCTTGAAAGCAGTAAAGAAGGGAAAAAGAAATTTGAAGAATGATTGCAAATTTTCCCCATGTCCGACTATACTAAACAACATATTCACTAGATTGATGCTTGCAAATACTCATCAGATAAATATCTAAAAACCATTTTTGCTTCTTTTTTTGGAATTACAATTTTTTTAAGGGTTGCAATAGTGTACGACGCAGCCGCTCAACTAACACAGCTACTATTATGGTATGCGCAATGCAACTGGTTGAATCTACCACCAGTTAGTCATCTCGAAACATAAAATAAAAGTAATTAAAAAAAAAAACTAAGAAGCAAAGTACCCCCACCTCCTAGTGGTACTTGTCACGTAATGCTACGAGCCGGACAAAATATACTTTACCCGTACTTCGTACAGGCAATCAGATATAAGTAATACTTTTATATTGCAGGAGAAGCTGCAACAGGGGAATGCTAGTGTGTGTGTGTGTGTGTGTGTGTGTGTGTGTGTGTGTGTATATATATATATATAAATAAAAGAAAGGGTTTTTATTATTAAATATGAGGGTATTTATGTCAATGAAAATCGTACTTGGAAAGAGCATATCAGTTTGGTTAGGATGCACGTGTACAAGGTTCTGCGTAAGATGTATTTTTTAAAGTTTACTTGCCCAGTTTCTGTTTTGAAATTAGTATATTAAACCTTGGTACATAGTAAATTACAATAGAGGATAAGTGCATGAGGTGGTATCTATTGTTCAACGATAATACCAATTATTATAGCACAAAAAAATAATTAGGCAGATCTGTAGAGTGAGGAGATCTGAACATACTTTTTCTCCTGTTTAAAGACCTGGGTATACTTCTACTTAGGCATTTTTTCATTTTCCATGTTATGGATATTTTCTTCATTAGGATAGGACAGACAATTGCAAATTCACTTGTTTATTCAGCCCGGTTGCGATCAAGGAATATGGTAGTCGTCACAAGCAAATTTTGAGGCTTATAAAAACTTTTTCACATACGCCACATTGAACATTTCCAATAAACTGCCCATGTACATTACAAGTTTAACTAATTTGAAGGAATTCTTGAAGGAGCATAGAGTTTGGATTTTCAATATGATAATAAAGATATTGAAGAGTACTTATGGTAGACTAGAGTTCAATATAGGAATGCGAGAGGTATATTATGTGGTGGTCAAGAACTGAATTTTGTAGTAAATTATAGAGTAATAAACTCACTTTATTACTGATTTCTTTTTGTAATTTTTTTTTTTTATCTACCATCTACCTACTCTTTGAATTGTTCTGAAGGTACTTCAACACAATTTTCTTAATTCATGAAGTACTTTCCCACTTTTTCCTTCTATGTGCATGGCAAAAAGGTGTTTTTTGCATTTAAATTGTAAATTTTTAGTATTACTTGGTACATTTTAATTTAATTTATGAAACTAGTGGTATAGAATAATGTATAATAATTATACATGTGAATTTTACTGGAAATAAAGAATTTTAAATTTGAATATATATATATATATATATATATATATGTATATATATATATGTGTGTGTGTGTGTGTGTGTATGTGTGTGTGTGTGTATGTATGTATGTATGTGTGTGTGTGTGTGTGTGTGTGTGTGTGTGTGTGTGTGTGTGTGTGTGTGTGTGTGTGTGTGTGTGTGTGTGTGTGTGTGTGTGTGTATGTGTGTGTTACACTATACTAAAGTTGTCAAAACTAAATAATTTTATATCATTCAAATTATCTGTAACACAATAAGCTATATGTATAAATTTATTGACAAACTACAACCTTGGTTTCCCGTTACAATATTGAAAAAAATTTATATATATATAAAACAGTTGCTGTGTGTATTGGTTTCATAATTTGCAGTCAGCAACTGCAGTTTGACATAATTTTCATAAACAGTAGGGAGCCTCCTAGTAGGCATACAATTTACTCATGGCACTAGATCTTTGTCAAAACAGGTTGTTCTTTTTCCAGACAGAACAGTTCTTTTCAATAGGCAACCATAAATGGTACTGTTTATCTGAACATACTTCAAAATTGTTTAATTCCTCAAATACACCATGATGATCAAGATGACACTATTACTATCAGCAAGACAGGGCACCACCTCACTACCTGCCAAGAAGTCGCAGATTTTCTTGATACTTGATTCCCAGGTTAGTGGATCGGTCATGAAGATCCAATTGGTGGCCATCTCACTCCCCAGATTTGATCCTGCTAGATTTTTTCTTGAGGATTTCATAAAAGATTACGTTATGTGCCACCTTTGCCTGGTGATCTTGTTAAGCTAAGAATTAGAAATAACACTGCAGCTGCAGAGTTAATATCCAACTTCCTGGCTACAGTCTGGAATGAAATTGATTTCAGGTTAAATGTATGTCGCATCATAAATGGAATCCATATCGAACCAAAAATCGATATGAACCAAAGAATCCTATCGATCCAAAGAATGTTGGATGATAAAATGAGACTTCAATAGAATCTAAGTTATCTCAATAAATTTACATGCTTCTAAAGTTTCGAAATCCTCTTTGAATCACGCGGTACATTCCAGTCAAAATTATCTAATTTCCTGTCTTTATTACAATATAGTATTTTGGAGTGATTCAGCTGACATTGGTAAAGTATTTAAAGTGCAAAAAAGTTTTTTTAGTAATTCAAGGTATTAAAATTCAGTGGATCTTGTAAACTGTTAAAATTTAAAATTGTAAACTGTTAAAATTTTAAACTGTTAAATTTAAAATGTTAAACATTCTTACCCTATCACCTTGTATATTTATCTACCATTCTTGATTTCTAATTTGAACAAACTCTACTAAATTTATTCCCAATAATGGCTTTTATAGTTACAATATTAGGCAAAAGAATTCACTCACATTTCCTGCATATAAGACCACATTATTTGAATTATCACCCTCCTCTAATGTTTACACATTTTTAATTTCTTATCAACCCACATTAAAAATACAGCATTTCCCGGGAAGGATCAAGAAAAACTAAACAAAAACTTCATCAGAGCAGCATCATATAATATAAAATATATATTACAGGCACAAAACAAAGAGAAATGGTTTTATGTTAATACATAAAAATAATAATAATGCAAATATGATAAAATTAATTTTATAAATGATCAGGCTGAAATATAAATATAATTAATTTCAATTCTTTAAATTTAGTTTTTTTGAAATCACTAATAAACTAAAGAGAACTTGTCAACAATTGTTTTATTTTAATAAAAGCTACAAAATGAATTAATAAATCATTGATTTGTTAATCATTAATTAACACACTGAAATCTGCAACTTTTATTTTAATGATCAATGAAATAATATAATTAGAGAGTTGCAAGAGAATTAAATTCATAATATCATGATCGAGTTATCAGCATGATAACTATGTACCAGATGAGAAGATTAATTAATCAAAATTAAATTGACTTAAACTTCCTACAAGATGAATCAATTAACCCAGAAGCTTTTAGTTTAAGGAGCTTTTTTTTGTAATATGAGCTGGTTTGATGAACCAATTAGTAATTAATTACACAATTAGCATAATTAATTATAATTGGTGGAAGTTAATTAATAATATTTACTAGTGATCTGATGCATGAACTCACTCAATATATTTCAATATTATCAGAAATAAATTTAATTACAGCTTCAAACAACTGACCGAGAACTAAAGATAACATAATTAATCACTCATTAATTTATCGGTGATAGAGTAGCAAAACATAATTAATCCTTAATAACACTTTAAAAACTTTAATTAATTGTACGTTACTGGATGATAACTGTAATTATATTCACAGAACATAAATATGTATATTCAGTAATATCAATCATCAGAGTAATAGTTAAAAATTTCTATATAAATCATAGCGTGAGTTACTTTACAGTAACAGTTCATAACGGTAAAGACATTCATAATGACAGGATGATAAGTTGACCCAATTTTAAACACATGACAACCGCTGTTATATTTTATATACTTAACATAAACAACTTTATATATGGCAATGAAGTTTTAGTTTTATTAAGAATATAATTACAATTTTAGATTCCTGATGATGGAATTCTATTCTGAAAGCACTTGAACGCATAAAAAAAAAAATTTTGGTAATTGGTTTTTTAATTATTAATTATTTTACAGTTGTTACAAAATTATGCAACTAGATGCTGTACATTACAGAAGGTACTTACAGAGCTTAACATGTAACAATATAACAACCAATTGACTAGTGTCATTTTCTATTTAAGAAAGGCTGCATTATATGATATAACAATATACTAAAGTTGATGCACATAATAGTAGTCAATGCCAACATAAAATTAACGTAACATGTTCCTTTCTTCTACCAAGCAATTGTTTCATGCTTTAAAATATATAAAATGTATACTAAAAGTTATGTTATGCTTATTAGCGTGAAATTTATTATTCAGTAAAATCCATAAAAAAACCTAATCTTTTTAATTCTTTTTTAACATGAAAAAATTGTTTTCATTTAAGTGTTATAATTATGTAGTAAAAAACTGAAATGAGTTAACCAAAATAAATAAACTAATATAATTTTTTAATAAGATGGAATTAGATGTAAGGAAATGTCTTTTAAGCGTTACATATGGGTGTATTTTTCTATTGATATAAACAAGAACACTAAGAAAAAAGGGAATTAAAAGGTTGACTGTATTTAAAATGCTTGCATAAACTACGTTAGAAACGATTAAATGGAAAGACAGAATGGAAAAATAAGAAGACAAGATTAGAAGTTTAATTAAAACAATTCATAACAGTAAGGCTAATTGCCTGGAAAATATCATGAGAGGAGAAAGAGGATTGATTAAAACAGAGCTAGAAGGTATAATACTTGTAGAAGGTAATAAACTCAATTGTAGAAATGACAAAAAATGATAGATCCTCTTAAAAAAAATGAAACCTATCAAAAATTTAGCTGAAAATAGAAGAGAATGGAAATAGGTATGGTGGAAGGAACCTGCCTCAGGTAAAATAATAATATATAAAGACAAGCAGTTAAGAAATCTGCTTCCTAATTATTGGTCAGAATTTAAAGATTAACTACAACACTCTGTAATATTAATGAAAATTAAGATATTTCCTGCACTTTTATTATGTTAATAAATATTAATTCAATTTTCAGTTTAAATCATCCATTGTATCAGAAAGAATTACAAATCAAATTTCCCTGGTTCATTCCAAATAAGGCAGAGGGAAAAGTTTTCGTCAGGTACGTTTTTTTACCAAAAGATAAAATATGTACTTAAAAAATACATCAATAGTAAACAAAAATATAACAATACTTCAATATTCAACAATTAAACAAAATGATTTATCCCATTTCTAATAATGCAAAATATAATAATTAAATATAATTTAAAGAATGTAAAATTTTAAAATTTGAATCCAATTTAACATCAGAAGTTCAAGCTTAGTGAAGTTTAAATTTAACATGAAAATATTCAACCACATATGCATACATAATACACATATATAATATAGAATATAAGCTTAAACACATATCACATGATCAGAAATTAGCGATTGTAATTTGTATATATAAATACTACATATGTGGATATCTAACAAATTATTATACACAAGATTTTCTAACATTAAACTTAATAATAAGATTATAAATAATACGGTTAGTGTAGATATAACCATCTACCTTTCTTTATGATATCATTGTTATTATATAAGAGAATGTTCAGAAAGATCTTTGTCAAAGAAAACACAAATTTTTAACATAGTGCCCTTGCAATTCAATATTTAGATCAACGATTCCAACCTTAGAATAAACCAATTTGTCCAACTCTGCAAAATCAGTAATTGTTTCAGTTTTGACATAATTTGAAAAGAATCATCTTAAATAAATGTACAACCAAGTTTAAATTCAGCAAACTACTTTTTTACCATCAAAAACAAAAAGGGAAGAATTCTTTTAAGTATAATCTAACTTTCTTTGTATATCTATTAAATATTTTAAAACTAATTACTTTACAACAACTCCAACTTCAATTTTATTCGTTTTTCAAAAAAAAAACATCAAAACTTGATTGCTTTACTTAATCGCCACAAACAAGCAACTAAATGCAAGTTTCTTAAATTTCACCAAACAATATCGTCTTAATTATCTTACTTGGCAAATATTACAGTCATTCAGTCATACTTGCGCCACCTATGTGTCAAACTGGAAACTTTACAAAAACTCTGGTGTGTGTGTGTGTGTGTGTGTGTGTGTGTGTGTGTATTTTGCGTGCGCACCTGCGCAAAATATATATATATATTTTTTTAATATTCAAATAATTCATTAACATACTGACCTCTGTGTTAATGAAATTTAATCTTATATGAAATATAAACCACTAAAACTTATCTAATTATAGTGGGTAGGATGAAAATAAAAGTTTGCTTGCACAAGGCAGACAATTGTTGTGCAGGACATTATACCACTCTTGTTCTAGCAACATTAGGTTCATTCATAACCAAATATTCTGCAATACATTGGGTTTAACTGTTTTCATTAAAGCTAAAAATCCTTTCCATAATTAAAATTTATTAATTTTTTTAAATTTCAGACAATAATTTTTTTATAAATATTTCTTACTGCTTACAGTACAAAAACGAATAGTTTATGCTTGTATTAATAAATTATTATTACACTCCCTCCATCAAGTGAATCATAAAGTGAATGACCACTGTACATGAAAAAAGGTTATCAAAATATTTCATTTGATTTATATTTATATGCACTTGTAATCTACATTAGTATTGATAATGTTTATAGTAATAAAAATCATCCCTACGAATTATAATAATTTATTAATAGCGTAGCCATTTTATTTTAATATTTTAGCCATATGTATTCATATAATAGCAAATAATTTGGGTGGATTTTTGGGTGGGTAGAAGCCCTGAAAAAATTCAAGATATGTACTGTATCTATTGTTTATGAAGAGAATAAAAATCCCTGTAATCAAGCTCATGAAATAATTATTACTATGTAAAAAGAAGTTATAAAGTTAGATAAATTAGAAGATGACAAACATTTAATATTTATTTAAAAATGTGAAGAAAGAACCGCTGCAGCTTATGGGATTTCAATATCACAAGTTCAAAAACTCCAAAAAGAAAAGCAGGATCTTTTTAAATCTAAATCACAGTCGTGCTCTTCAGCTCACCAAATAAGTATAAACAATGTTCAAAACTGGTTAGTGGTTTAGACAGTTTTGATCAAGGTGTTACAAAACGAACAGTTACTGAGTTTCACGCAAAACATAATAAACTCTCTACATTAAATAAATTATATGAAGAACATTAAAAAAGTATTCAATTTAAAGGTTCTAGAACTACTAGAACTACACTAACAGCTATCCTGAAAGAGTTAGGGTTTAAGTGGTGTAAAACCGATAATAATGCGAAACTTTTTAAACATAACTGGTGGAAGAGGATAGAATATTTCAAAGATTAACTGTCATGAGAGTGGTTTCCCCTCTCAGGGAACTTGCAGAGACTGCTAAGCAAAGATGATTGAACTTTCCATTCCATTTCAATTTTTTTTTTTTTTTAATATTTAAGTAAATTTTTCCCCCTCTATGAATCATGAGACCTTGCTGATGGTGAGGAGGCTTGAGTGCTCAGTGATACAAAGTAGCTGAACCACAGGTGTAACCACATCGGATTGGTATCTGTTGAGAGCCAGAATAAGGAATGATTCCTGAAAGAAGGCAGCAGCTCTTTCAGTAGCTGTTAAGGGTGTAGGTAAGGAAGACTTAAATCGCCATATCAACATCACTCAATCATCCGAGTACTGCGCCGCTGAAAGCAATGGAAAACTACAGCTGTTCTTTTTCCATGAAAATGTAACTCACTGCATTCTCATGTAACAAAGATGGAGGTGCCTTCCTTGATAAAATATTCCGAGGTAAACTAGACCTCCAAACTATCACAATACTTTTTTTACTTTGTACAAGGAAGTAAAAATTAATACCTTATGTTTGTTTCAAAGATTAAAAATTTTCAGAACAATAAAAAGACAATTAGATAACAGTTTTTTATAAATTTATGCCAATTTCAGTTTGAATCTTCTGTGACACCAAGAAATTTTGTAAATCCCAACCTTTCTGTATTCTGTTATCATACAAAAATAAATTTATATCTTCATTACAGTTTATAAGGCTAAAAGTTTTGTCAATGTTTAACAATAAACAAATATTCTTCTTAAATATTTCTATGGATTTTACCACTTTATGACAGCAAAACACTGACAACAATAAAGCTAGAAAAATAAAATATAATAGAAACTTTTAAGATGTAATCGTATAGGAGTATGTTGAAAATTAATTGTAATGATAGATTAAAAATGAAGAGGTTTTAAGATAAATTAGAGATGTGAAAAATTTTTAGGAGATTTTCATAGCAAAAAAAAAATGAAGTGGTTGAATTGTATGTTAAAGCTAATTGTAAGTTAATGGATTTAGGCAAAGAAGAAAATAATGTGAGCAAAAAAATAATGAAGAAAATGATTGCAATGTATGATATACATAATTTATGATGTAGGCTGCAAGAAGTATGTTGAGGCTAAGAGAATGGAACAAAAAAATTACATGATCATATTAACTGGCATGACATTATACGGTAACTATAATCAAGTAAACATACTTGACTTAAAGGAATGAATAATTCACCACAAGGACATAGTAGAGTTGTGAAAACAATGAAAACAAAAAATCAATACTTTTTTAACTACTGCAATAGATCATGCTATGACAGTTAAATTTGTTTTTTCTAGTCAACTCTGAATGCTTTCATTTTCACCTGCCAAAGTAGTGTAAAACAGATTCTAATCCATAATTTATTTAAGAGAATTATAATTTTTCATGCAGCAATTTAATATTTATTTTTGGATATAGTTTTAGCTAAATAACTAAGATAAGAAAATAATCACAAAATATTTTATAAATATACGTTATGTCAAACTGTTTTGATAAAAATTCATGAGATAACTTTTTATTTTTTTACTATAATTAATTTTTGTTGTAGTTTGTATGAACTAGTATAATATAAACAATTTAAATTGATTTATGGATGTATTTTATTTATCTTGTAAAAAAAAAACAACACATCAGACTATTATAAAAAATGTTTTGTTAAGTTCAAAACTTACACAACTAAATAATTTAGTTTTATTAGAAGATGATTTTTAAGAAATGCAGGATTTCATTGTCAAAACTGATATAATAAATGATTTAAACTATTAAAATAACTAGGTAATTATTTGATTTAAACTATTAATTAAACTTTTTTAATTAGATGAAGTCTGTTGGTGGATAGATCACCCATTTCCTCTTTCTACTGCCTTAAATTATAGTCTATTGCTTCTTCCTTGGATAAATATCAGACAGGAATTGACCCAACTTCTACCCTGCCTCAATAATGGAATGAATCATGCTGACAATTTTTGATACCTATCAGGTGAGCTAATTCTTTAGTGGAGTTCAGTAAGAGTGACATCTCTCCTTAAAGAAAATTCAAGAACTCTGTTTTCTATCTTGACGTTGCATAGAAAGCCAAACTGGTTGCAGATGTTTCTATTATCTATCTACATTATAGTAAAAATCCTGAGTTTGTGGTCAGAGTTGGGAAATCAGATGCAGTCAGTTTTTGGGGTTGATTTTTTTGTAGTAGTTTGGCATGAGGTATTATTATTCAGGGC
Organism: Lycorma delicatula; assembly: GCF_047948215.1. Classification (NCBI taxonomy): domain Eukaryota; kingdom Metazoa; phylum Arthropoda; class Insecta; order Hemiptera; family Fulgoridae; genus Lycorma; species Lycorma delicatula. The sequence continues at coordinate 30,560,567 of NC_134465.1, forward strand.
AAAGTTGTTTTTGACCATAAAGATATAGTTAAATGCCAAGAAAAAATTAAGTTTGGTCTTATTTAGGTCAAAGTTTTATGAAGTAGGCTTGAGCTGTAGTTGTTTGGTGTAGTAATTTGAATAGCTAATTTAGATTTTTGTTTGGGAGTGTGTTACGAGCAAACATTTAAATGAATTCGGGCTTGTATAAATTTTGGTCTGAGTCCAAAGGGGCAAGGGCAACCGAGATGTGCACATAGGGCACGAAAGGCTAATATATAATAAAAAAGCATATTGTACCACTACTATTATTACTGGTGGTAGTAGTAGTAGAATGTAAACCTGTTAAAAATCTCCTAATATTATCAATGTTTTACGTAAAATTAAAAACGGATAAAAAATTTACTAATACTCATACAAACAAAATTAATAGCAAGCTGAATGTAAACTTACAATATAATAATTAAAATAAAAAGTGCTTTTCAAATCCATTAATTCATTATCGATCATATAAGTACCATCTCAGGTAATGCATTACCTTTGTCATTTGTTAAAACTGACAGTTGTCATGATCGATAATAATTTGTTCCCTATCCCAACCAAACTAGTAGTAATTTGACATTTAATAACTGGCCTCGCTCCAATCTGTATACTCTATAGGTGCACTTTATAATACCCCTTAATAGTTTAATATGTAGGTTAGCTTTTCCTCTGATGAGATAGAGAGACCTTGTGAAAAAGAAGGTAGTAGGAAAGAGATGGTTAGCTGATAAGCATTTGGTAAGGTCAAGCATTATTTGTAGCACGCCATTACAGGTTATTTAGAAATCTGTACAGCTGAATTACAGTACAACAAAATAAGGGACTGTGATAAGGTTTTGCTTTTGTTTTAGAACTATTGGTTATTTTTACTTAAAAGCAAATGAAATACTACAGATATTTTAAATTAATGTTTTAAAATATATTTTTCTTCATAGTACTTTTAATCAGTCAAACCTACTCATAATAAATAAATATTTTATTCAGATTGATACATACTAATACACTATATAAATCACAATAAGAATGATGTGTTTCATACATAAAATAGAATTGCTTCAGTATTTTCCCTGACAGATCAGGGTAGCTTGATCAGACCTATATTATTATATACTCAATTAATTATTTTTAAAAATGGCACGTGATGGTTTTGGTCTGTACTAGTAGATAAAATATGTGATGTAATAGTAAAACAAATTTGTAAATATATTACGTTAAAAGAAAAACAAAAAATAAAAATTAAGATGTTAATGGAAAGTATTTTATAAACATGCATAAAACAGAAATCTTAATTATCAACTTATCTTTTTAAATTAGTATTATTTGAAAACTCATCAAATGGGTAGTAATGGTACTATAAAAGAAAATCTATAATTTAATTTATATAAATCGGTGTGAAAATCTTTTAAATAGGTCAACAATTGATGAAAAATGGCAATGGAAGGATAGGCATATATATGTATATGTATACCTGGTATATTCAAAAGAACAACTTAACCACCAAACACAGTAACAAAAAAAAATGAATACCAATAGTTGGCTTGCAGAATCCTGCGTCAACAGTTCATACATAATTCTATAATTACATCAACAAATAACAAACACAAAAAAAAGAAAATTTAAAAATTTTGAAATCATTAACTCTCTCAACCACAAAAAAAAGGTACTGCACTGGTTTAAAAATACCTAAATTGTTAACATAAGTAAACAGCCCCAAAGTGGTGAGGGCAACTGAGACATGCCCTTAGGGAACAAAAGAGTGATATACAACTGGATGTTATACTACCACAACTATTACTAGTGGTGATAGTGGTAGTAGTAATATTAGAATGTAACTGAACCTGTTAGAAACAGGTATAAATTTATTAGGTTTTTCTATACTTAGTACAGTTTAGTATTTAATATTTTTACTTTGCTGTTCCCCAACAGGAAGTCTTATTCTTTAAGCGTTTGGGCGTTGGCGTCCCACAGGGCTAGCCTCTGCAGCGTCTTCCCGCTACACACAGAGCTGCAGAATATTTTACACTATATACATACACTACACCAATTACAACATATACCCTTGCACAAGTACACAGCATCCTACACTGTTTCTTATTACAGTTACACTTGATGGTGTTGCAACACCTTACAAAACGCAACCATAACCTAATTTGGAAACTATCATGCCAATGGGTGGATGGCTCTACATAATGAGTATTGTACAATGTCCTCTGGGCACCTGGGTGTGTCCAATTGTATTTAGCCTCTGTATATGTGGGCTCTGCAGAAGTGGTCCTATATTTCCCTGGTACTCGTGGGAGCAAAATTAGTACCCCACACACAAACTCCATGATGGTTGGTGGTCCATCTGAAAAAACCACCAATATTAGTATTGTGAAAAGACTTCGATCAGGTTTGTCTGATGGCGATAATTGTTCAGAGGTAAATAATAATTTAAATGGTGAAAAATCACACCTGCAATACGCAAATGTCACCTTTGTAGTTCTATGCAATAATCAGGAAGGTGGCTCCCTTTATAAGGTTTCACATTTCCTAATCAATAAGGTATAAAAACTGAAAGAATGTATAAAAACTGAGAGACGGATTAGTACTAGAAACTTTCATGATCACAGCAGACAATTGCTCATAGTCTAACTAACATGTGTAGTATAAGTATTAGCACAGTAGGCCATAAAATCTTGAATACTAGATGAGGAAAAATTTTTTGCTGGGATCTTCTTGAGATGGACGTTAGTGAAATTACCAAAGAACTTTGTTCCCCAAGGTGTTACAGAGGTGAAGAGAATAATGAAAGAGTGGGATAGAAGAACCTACTCCCTTCCTTATTTTAACCTTCAATCTTCCCACACCACTGGAGAAAATTAAGTAGGATACCTAGCGGTTAGAGTACGACCATTCATCCTTAACCCACAGCAATGTTTCCAGTGTCAAAGGTATGGCCATACCATAACTTCTTGCCCGAACACCGCAATATGTGCTAGATGTTCAAAAGAAGGTCACAAAGATACTGACTGTCGGGAGGAAGAAAAATGTATTAACTGCAGAATATTGCTTTGTGCTTGCTCAAGAGATCGCCCAATTTTTAAAGAATAAAAAGCAATTCTCACAATTTGAACCGAGCAGAAACTATCGTTTCCGGCTGCACAAAAAGAATACAAAAAGACTTTAGCTTCCGGAACCTAGTTAAATCAGACGTCTCTTTTGCTACTGCTACATCAGCCAAGCCCCTGCAAATGCAGGTAATAAACAGTGTGGAACCTACAGTGAATTAAAACAGCTCATTCAGATTTTTGTGGATTCAGTGTGGTTCCAGAGGCTACACAAAAAAAAAATGTTCCAGATTCATCCAAGTAGCTTAAACACTTCGATCTTTCCATGTTGATATTATTGACTCTCAACTCCAAATCTGGTGGGGTTACAGCTTTATTAATCATGTATTATTTTTTATTGCAGAATGAAACCCAGTTTTATCTATTAGAAACTTTAGCCATTAGACTTATTAAATAGAAATAAAGTTTTCATGTCTATCCAAAGGCAGTCCTCGAACCAGATCAACATCAAGGATCCACTGGCTCAACCAGGTCCCAGCATCCTTAGCATTGAGGATCTTGCAGAACCAGGAGTACATCCACGGAATTATTAATGGAGAAGAAGGGACAAGGTAGATTATGATACTTTATTGTTATGTACTTAGTCTTGCTAATCTTCAGACTTCATCACCACTTATTCTAACAATCTCTGTAAACTTTCAAATGAATCTGACATTAAAAGTATTTCACCCGTATAATTGCACAGTATATAATTTTTAACCACACCATTCAAAACAGTAACAAAATTTGTACTATCATTTTTTCTCTGAATAGATGTTAAGTAGGAGTTGTAAAAATATTTTTTGAATGATGAGCCAATTACAGTAAGATGTTGTGGAAATTGTAAATAAAATAATTACATTTAATAAATTTTCTATTCACTGAATTAAAAATAACTTGCTTACTACATCAAAACAGAAGAGAACTGCCGTATAAGTTATAGAAATTAACCGTACCAATCTATGCAAGATAAATTTTATTTATAATTATTATTTTGTATGATCAAATCACTATTATTTCACGTAAATGTTACTTTTAGATATAAATATAACATTTTTTTAATTTATAAATTTTGTACATTATGATACTCAGATTACAGTTCTTTCATGATTTTCTTTGATCTTTCCAGACAATTGATAGGACAGTTTCCTACTGTTATCAATCGAGAAGGAACAACAACTATATGACCTGTTAATTATTACTGTGTAATGATCCAAGTAAAATATGAATTTATTTATTAAATAAAAATAAATATAAATACTGTTACTATTTTAGTCAAACTATTTCATAAAATTTTTTTTATTTATTTAAAAACTAAAATTATAGTAATTTTTCTATAATGTGATTATATGATAGACCAGAAGGTATATTATCACAACAAATATGTTATGAAATTTAGATCAATTTATCACAACATTTACAAAATGATAGTAAATTAAATTGTGCAAATGACCTTCATAATAATGTATTTTAAATATTATTTTTTGATTCTTTAATTTAATAAAATAAATGTTTAAAATTTGTTTAGACAACAATAATACAATAAACACTCAAAAAAATTAACGTTAAAAAAAGCTAACCTAACTTCACTTTATTACTGTTAACCTATAATTTAACTTAACATTTGTTATGTAAATTACTAAGATAACAATCAAATATTTCAATCAATAATAATAGTAACAGTTATAAACTAGTTAATAACAGTTATCAATAAGGTAATATTTATTGTACCAGTAAGTATCAAAACAGGTGTATATACCTGTTACATTAAGTTAGTGTATATATTGCATTCAAGTGGTAATAATTTTATGTAATATAAGAGTGTACAATACTTCCATTTCCTTTTATCTTTTTTTTTTTTGATGAAAAAGAAATAAAACATCAACAATATGTTACTAATACAAAAATCAATATATGTACGCCGACAAATTTTGCAACCTTATTACATCTATATATTACTATTGTATAAGAAAATCATAAAATACATCGAAGCAATATTTTTATTGGTTGTACTATATTGCTGATTACAGTAAAAAAGTCTCGCAATAAGTGCATATGTTATTACTTGATTATGATATGAAATATTAGTATTAAAATAAATAAACAAAAAAAACATTTACAGTATACTTTATAAAAATATAAAATTTTACAATAATGTAATAAAGCCAACATCGCTTCAAGTGAATATAACTTTATTTTGACATCTGTTGTCATCAAATTTCCATTTGGGTATTAGGTTAGAAAAAAATAACATAAGAAAAAACAAACACATAAATCTTCCTCGCGATTTTTAATACCAAATAAAGGTAAAAATCTCATTTTATAAAAATTTTGTGTAACAAGTCGTAAATCCTACTTCTGTATAGAATCAAATGCACAAATATTATCAACTGGTTTATATATTAAAAAATGAAAAATACAACTTTCTAGAACTCATTTTTGGAAGGAAAGATTTATAGGAAGACTAATTCACCAAGCAGAAGAAATTATTCATCATCACACAATCTGTAGAAGTAGTATAAGAAAACCTCCATTGAATTATGTTTGAAGCTAGATATTCACTAATACGGACTGATCATATCTAGATTCAGGCTGACTAATCCTAGGTCAAGTCATCAATTGAATGAAAACAGTAAAAGAATATATAAAAATATACAAAAATCTAAATTACTAAAACTTTTACGAATATCTAATTACATCCATTTTAAAAATGTCAGTTAATGCATTGCAACTAATATTCGTTCAATACACTTATACAACCTTTCAATTATACTACAGAAATACAAATATTTCTATATTTGTATTGTGTAAGAGATCATGCTCTAAAACTTATTTTATTATATCTCAGTATATAGTGTAAATGAACTAAAGAAGTTCCTAATAAATGTCTACACTAGACATTCAAATTTATTTTAATTTTTTCCTAATGGAATTCCACAAAGAGTGATAGAACCAATACTTTTGCAGTTTATTTAGACAATTTGTGTTCACTAAATGTTTCTTATAGAGGCAATGAAAAATTTTATTGTTTTGCCGATGATACTGCAGTGATGTTTGAAGGAAATAAAGTTGATGAGACTAAAGTAAGACCATAGTTGACAGGGGATCCTTTGGGGTTCCTCATTAGAGGCAAGGCGTTAGGACTGGAGTCCTGGCGAGGGGAACCCTTTGGAATCCCCTCATTTGAGGCAAGGCAAGCAAGGAAGACCAAGTCCTGTCTACCTGAGCGGAGCCTTGTGCTCTTCCGAGGTAGTTTGAGGTGATGGCACCCCTTGGATCTGAGCTTATGCTTAGTCGCAATCCCGCTCCAAGGGGTGGGGAAATCGACGGAGAAAAAAAAAGAAAAGGTTGATGAGACTATAATTAATACGAGTAAAATAATTAATATTATTAAAAATTGTTGTATATATATATATAGTAAATTCTCAGTACTTAACCTCACTAAAATCAAAGTTAATCATATTAGTAATACAAATTATGAAATTAAAAAAAAAGAATGTAACAATAAATGGTTTAATTTGCATTGGAAAGAATTATTTCCACAAAATTCTCAAAACTTAGGTAAATAAATGCGTTTAATTATAGATAGATGACTGAAATTTAATTTACATATAATAGATTAACAAATTATTCAAAAATATATTAGAAATTTAATGCATTAAAAGGATTTTTTAATAAAATTATTTTAGTCTACTTATGCATTAATATAATCTGTGATTGCTTGTGGAAGTATAATTAGGGCTAATACTTACTAATCCCATTTAAGACAATTACTAATAGGTTTGAATAAATTAATTATCTGTCAAAAAACAAGAATGATTTTGCTGAATGATTATAAGATAATTTTGAGAAATCACAAATTGACTAAAAAAATCAGTACTGTTATTATGAAAAATACAGAACTTCCTGAATTTTTTTATTTCATAAGTGTACAATAAAAATGGCTAGTAATTGTAATTTTTATCATTAACATCACTTTTATGAAGACATTGTTGTATTAATGGGACACTATTAAATTTCTTTTAAAATTATCTATTGAAGAAAATTTTCTAAAATTTCACTGATATCTGATGTTCTGCCTCATGGCAGATAATTTTATTTTACTTAATTTGTAAAATTATTATTTTAGATTTTGTAAAATTAATTTCTGTCTTTTTATAGCATTTGATTTATTTATAACATATATACTTTTGTTGTAATATTAATTCCCCCTATAGACCAGCAAATGCTTTGCCTCTAACCATGGTTAGAGCACGGTGGAAACCTGGAAACTGTGATATATAAATAACTTCCTATGGAACTTCTTATATTTATATTTATATTTTGAAACTTTATACTTGCAACAAAATATTGTTTTTTTATGTATTTAATGTAGCAAAGATATAAACAAAAAAAAAAAAAACAAATCAATTATTTGTATTTTTAATATGAGTAACAAGATATATTTTTAAATAAATATGAATGCAGGTCCTAAAGAATTAAAGAACAGTTATTGCGTTAGTTAATCTTCTAAATCGATTCTGACAGTGTAACTTAATAATTACTAAATCACCAACTGGTAGTAAATGTCAACTGCCAACCAATAAGTGCTGATTATTTTGCAAATATTCCCACAGCAATGTAACAATATTGCCTTAATTCAAGTACATATTTGCTGGATGTAATAAATCAGCGTACACAATTTCATTTTATAATCAAAAGTAAATAATACATATAAAATATGTAATCACTAATTACAGATGGCACATAAGCAGATTTTTTAAAAATAAATAAATTGTATTTAATTTATTGCTTTCAATTTTTTTTTTTAAATATAAGCCGAGAGAAAATTTCATTCATTAACAATTAGAAATGTTTACAGATGTTTATAGATTGGAAATAACTAATATTAAGGATGCAACAAATATGATAATCCATCTTCTGAGACTAAATAAAGACTGCTAATGGTGATTTACAATAATAAATGTGAAGATGGTTTTATAATTGTCCTGAGCAAAATGTTAAACAACCCCAATCAAAACCTGGTTAATGGTAATCCCGTGGTTCATCATTCCCCTTCTTTCCTATCTATTTTCCTTATCATTTATTCCTCTTTCTTCTATGGACAACTGCCATGATAATTGGATTAACTATCTTGGTTCTATTTGTACCTACTGGTAGCCAGTATGAAGCAGTCTTCATTGGAACTTGTGTGTCTGATTAAGAACGATGGAGGCTGGAAGTAAAAGCAGCCCAGACAAGGAGATTAATACCTGACCTGGTAGTACGGAATAAGAGAAAACATGGTGACATGAGTTATCATGTTACACAGTTGGTAATGGCAATTTTGAGTTGTACTTGTATGGCATTGGAAAAGAGAAGTCACCCAACTGCATGTACTGTGATGCCCGAGACACAGTAGAGCATACACTATTCCACTTTCCGGATTGGGAAGAGCACTGCAGATGTGCTGGCATCAGTGGCCTAGAGCCGGAAGATCTCACAGCATATTTTGCTAAAATCAGAGGACAACTGGAGAGCAGTTGAGGAATTCACTAGGGTGAAAGTTCAGGCTAAGGAAGCAGAGGAATGGAGGAGGGGTTTCTAGTAGAATAGATTACCTCCACAAAGCCCTGTGTAACAGGTGAAGGAAAGGATCGCAGAGCTAAGAGGTAGAGGACACCCTCCTGTGGGGTTGTTGTTCACCCGCGCTTGCATGGATGGGGATTGGCGATGAAGCACAGGGACTCTGGACCCTGGAGCTTGAAGGCACTTACCGGGGCTGAGTAATGCTTGTTTACTGGTCCAGCCCTGGGAGGGGAGGTGATAAGACAGGAGGTTTAGTGGGTAGGGCGCAGGTGACTTAAACAATATACGCACTTAAACAATATCTTGCGGAACCTGTTGCGAGTCCAATACTTTGTCCATAAATGGGGTTCCTCCAACTCACCAAAAAAAAAGAAGATGAACTGAGATGTAGTCTGCCCTAATTGCTTTTCATTTGTTTATAAAAGAAGAAATTTAGGCATTGAAGGGAGAATTTAAGAATAGAGTAATTACTCAAAGAGAAAAAATTACGATACTTACTGATGAAATTGTTTGGGAGACATAAAAAATAAGACAATAAAGTAATACCGAATGAAGTAGATTTATTAACATGAAACGAATTTTATTAAAAAATAAATAAGGCTAAAATAATGTTAATGAAACATAACAGAAAGGATGGTAAGGAATTAAGATAAGTGAACATAAGATAATACATCAGAAATAACAGATTTTGCAATTTATGTAATAAAATTATAAAAAGAGATTGGTAAAAACAAACAGGGCTTTCAAGTAGATAAGAAATTTATTACTATCAAATAGAGATCTAAAAATTTAAGAGATAATCCTTTAAAATATTTGTATGAACATTGACAATAAAAAACAAAAAGAAAAAAAACAAACTTTTGAAATGGGGTATTACAAGTAGATATTGAAAATTAACTGAGTTAATCAAATTCAAGTTAAGAGACCTAAAAATATGCAAACAGGAGAGGATAGAAATTTGTACTAAACTATTATACAAATACCAACCAGATTGGTAGCTCATGTATTAAGATACTCACATTCAATTAAGTAATAAAGGTGCATGGAAAGTAAAAACTGTAGAGGAAAACAGGGATTTGAATGTATAGAAAGTATAATTTGGGATCTAGGATGAGGTAAAGATGCTAGAGATAAATCATTGGTGCATAAAATAGAATGGAATGCATAATAACATCAAACCAATCATTCCATGGCTTTAAAAAATGCACACATACACACACACACACACACACACACATATATATATATATATATATATATATATATATATATATATATATATATAATATATATATATATAATATATATATAATGTTAATAATGGGTTTCTAATTTTATTGACCAAGATTAATTATATAAGAAGATATATAACTTATTTTACCAGATAATAGTGAGACAATAGACCAAACACAAACATGTGAAGCTGAGTGAACATTATGCTTGGTTGACCAACATAACCTATTTTACTACATGATATTATTCTGATAATAATAAAAGGAACTTGTGTAAAAAATACACATCTACAATATATAAACTAGACATCTCTGTCTATTTAACTACTGGATCATTTATATTATCTTACCACTCACTCACACATTTCATAAAAAATTTTACAATGGATGGATTCAGACCAGAAAGCATTGTTAGGGTGGAGCTCAAAGAAATCAACTATGTTTTGTTTAACTGACCTGTGGTTAAAGTTACATTATAATATGCTTTGTGGTTATGATACATTCAGTAATTTGATTGGATATTACATCAATTTAAATAATATTTAAACATGTCTTTAGGTCATTTTGTTATGCGTTAATTCCCAAGGCACAAAATGTTTTTATGTCATGTTAAAATGTTTTATGAAACGATTAAAAATTAAAATGCTACAGTTAATTAGCATTCACAGTTAATTAAAATTTAACATCCTATTTGCTAAAAATGTACATTTACAAACAATTTGTATATTTATAATTTATGCAGAATTGTTTTTATTCAGTTCTAACACTCATTAGCTTACAGGAATAATTTTGTATTTTACATTTCAGTAAAGTAAAATTTTAAAGTACTGTTAATAATTTATTCAGCAACAAAATATTTATGTCATAATGGAAAATAACATTTTCTGCTGCAAATGGATTTTAACAAATTTACATATTTATCATACATACATTTACTATGTGTTCGAGAAGCTTTATAATATATATTTATAGGAGAAATCTGATGTAAGTTACCTTTATTCAATACTTACCTGTCTAAACCATCAATTTTTAATGGAATAGATTTTATGTTTTTTTAAGAAAAACATAACACTGATCAACAATGATTTTGTTAAATGAAGGTAAATAACTGATTCTTATAGTATTTTTCATGCTGATTTCAAATATGAAATCATAATTCTTCTATCAGGCTTAGTTTTTTGTAATTACAATTTTTATTTTCTGGAAGTATCATGCATGAAAAATAAGCATAGAATATTGTGAGGGTATTTTATTGTTTTATAATATTATTTATCAACTAAAAGTTTTTGTTTATTTACTACAGTCCCTTAATTATTTTCACACTGATTTTTTGGACATTAATTATTTATAATTATGTTTATTATTTACATACTAATTAAAATGAACAAGAATGTGACTCATTCTTCCAATTTTGATCTTACTATAAACTTATCACCAACTCATTAGTTATTTCTGTCATTATTATATTTACTTATAAACTATCATGCAGACTAGAGAAGTATTTTTAATTTTCATTCAAGTGCAAGTTCTCGTGTGTTAATATTCAGTTTTGTAGCTGGCTTTCGTATTTACGGTATGTTGTTCAGTAAAGTGAGTGTATGTTTATTAAATTAGTGTGTTTATAAATTGTTTTTTTTTTTTAAACAATACTGGTTATTGTAATGTATTAACAATGCCTCGCAGTTATATTAATCATTCAAATAATTTCTCCTACATCTGTAGCGAGGTAACGTTGAAGTCTCAGAAAAAAAATATGACTCCACTAATAAAATGTTGTATGAACTGTATTTTGGATGTAAATTAGGTTATCAAGACAAATCTTGGGCTCCTCATATTTGCTGTGCTTCTTATGTAACATTGTTAACTGGTTGGCTAAATGAATCTCATCACATGCCATTTGCAATTCCAATGGTTTGGAGAGAACCAAAGGATAAAACCACAGACTGTTATTTTTGTGTAATAAAGATATCTGAGATAACAGCTAAAACTAGACGAACTGTTAAATACCCTGACATTCTCTCGCCATGCGACCACCACCACATAGCCAAGAACTTCCAGTTCCAGTACCACCAGAAACATGGAACTTAGATGAAGATGAAAATGTCAAATCTTATCGACTTATCAGACAATGAAGAAAGAGATCCAACTTTTTAGAAAACAGATATACTGAACCCCATTTAATTAATCAGTTAAAATTAAATCATCTGGTTTGTGATCTAAATTTATCAAAGAATCAATCAGAAACAAGACAGGCATCAAGACTGAAAGGATGGCATCTTTTACAACCAAACACTAAAATAAGTGCTTTCTGTGATAGAAAGTCAGAATTTGAACATTTATTCTCTCAGTACGAAAACATAGTATACTGTAATGATGTGGACTCTACTGTAAGCTTTGAAACATATGCACCAACCAGACCAATGACAACTTTTTATTGACTCATCAAAGCTTAGTTTGAAAGCTGTTCTACTTTACACTGGAAATAAATACTTATCAATACAATTAGCATACACTGTTCATATGAAGGAGTCTTATGAAAATATGAAACTGTAATGAGCAAAATTCGATATGAGAAATATTTAAAGCATATTTGTGGAGATCTGAAAGTAATAGTGCTTTTACTTGACTGCAACTTGGATACACTAAGTTGCTTTATGTGCGATTGAGGTAGCAAGGGTAGGAAAAACCATTGCATAAAAGAGCAGAGGCCAAAGAAAGAGTTACTGACTGAAAGAAGAATGATTCAAAGAATGTTGTTATTCAGGCATAAGTAAAACCACAAAAGTTTATCATACCAGGTTTATTCAAAATTTTTTTGAAAGCAATGGATCATAATGGTATAGTGTTTCAGTTTCAAAAAAACAAATTTCCTAATATAAGTGATGCTAAAATAAAGGAAGGTAAGTATATTATATGTTGGACCACAAATAAGAAAACTAATGAGTGATCCAACATTTGAGAATGTTTGTATGTCTTGGAGGTTGCTGCATGGAAATCATTTCAAAACTTCTGCGTGAACTCATTTAAAACTACAAAGAACTTGGGTGTAACACGTCACTCAAAATCAATTTCTTACAATCACATTTTGATTTTTTCCCTAACAATCTCTCAGCGCTATCAGTGATGAACATGCAGAATGCTTTCAGCAGGAGATATCTACAATGGAAACACAATAACAGTGAAAATGGAACTCAAAAATGTTAGCTGACAACTGTTGAAATCTAAAGAGAGATCTACCTACAACAAAATCCAAAAGAAATAGATTTCATGGTAAATAAAAAATGCACGTAATGTATTGTCATATTACATTCACCATACGTTGTTTGTTTTAATAGAAATTTCAGTTACAAAAACTGAGCCCGATAGAAAAGAACTCTATTAACATATATGAAATCAGCATAAAAAATACTTTATGTAGTAAAAAAAATTACAAAATACAAAAAAAGTTTTTTTTTGGTCTAAGTATCAATCATTCACTCTCATTTGACAAACAAAAAAATTAATTTTGTTGACCAGTGTAATTATAATTAGCCTCAATTAATTCACCACCTCATCTCAATGAGTAGCAAGCCTGAAACAACTGATCCCCACACTTCAATGATTATTGGTCATCATACAAAAGCAGAATTATTCCAGAATAGAGAATATTTTGTTTTTTTTTTATATAGATTTTGCTATTTTTTTAAATTGTCCCTTCCTGTCACATTTGGAGATTGTTTTTAAAATGTCTTAATTTCTACCAACTTCTAAATTTTTTTTTATTCAAAAATTGGTAATCTTTCAGATACTGCTGAAAACAAATTAAAATAAAACAACAGTACAATTGAATCATTCTCTTGATATTTTAACCATAACTAAGGTCTTCTAACACTGTCAGCTATTTTTCCCTTTCTATTTTAATCAGCCTTTTTTATTTTTATCATTTAACTGGTATGATGATATTTCTGATATCTTTTTCTTATATGCCAATCGTTTAAAATCAAGATAAATGTTGACATTCTATGTCCTCGCTATCTGTTTTGCACATTGCAATCTTAGTATTACTCTACAGTTCTCACCCTCTTTATATCCCTTTATAACCAAATTAACTAAAACTGTAGCCTCATTTTTGAAAGCACTGTTTAACTTTTTACTTCTCACTTTATTTCTACAAAATTTACCGTAGAAAATGATTTGTTTTTTTTTTTCTAATGTACTTTACATATTAATCTGATTTATGAAGAACACTCAAACTTTTCACTTTGCATTATTTATATTTTTGCTGTTTTTTGAATAGTAATAGTGAAAAATAGCAGAGTTAAAAGTGAAAAGTTGGAGTCATTTTTTCTGAATTCTGTTATTTGAATATAAAATTGTTGAAAACTTTTCATGTTTACTCTTCAACGCTGTTCATCATTTGGCAAAGTTTATTTTGTACTTGGTGACCAAGTTACATAATATTTTTCTTTAAATTTCACTGGAAGTAACCACTTCTAGTCAGATAACCATCCTTCCACTGAAATAACCATCTCAGCTTAAAAGTGATTCACAGAAATGTATAATTTAATTTTCATCTCTAGGCTTATGCTTCATTCAAATTTTGTAAATAAAATGTTACTTTCATTAAAAATGACCTCAAGAACTACCATTTCATGATTGCAATTTCATGTTTTTTCTTTTATTTTTAAGTCATGCTGATTACATACAAAAAAAAAACAACTAACAGAATCATGTACAAAGTTATATTTTCCTTCATTTACACAACTACACTTCAAAACATTATTTTGAGGACTGAAAAGTCCAAAAACCTCTTGAAACAGAAACTTCTCCCTTTTTATAAATTTATTTAAAAAAAAAACAACAGAAAATAGTAAAAAAAAAAAAAGTAAGTGAAAAGAACTTTAAACAAGGCTCCAACCCTTGATTCTTTAATGTACAGTCTACCAAACTAGCTCAAAATTTTACAAATTTTGCCACAAATTTCTCTCCTGTCATATTCACCTAAAAATCTCTTATTTTTGTATTTTATCAATGCATCTACGTCTAAACATCCTCCTTTAACCCACCAGGTTGGTCTACTGGTGATCTCATCATAGCAAATCAGCTGATTTCAAAGTCGAGAGTTCTAAGGTTCAAATCCTAGAACAGGTAGTTTACTTTTATACAGATTTGAATACTAGATCGTCGACACCAGTGTTCTTTGGTGGTTGGATTTCGATTAACCACACATCTCAGGAATGATCGATCTAAGTCTGTGCAAGACTACAATTCATTTACATTCATACACATCATCCTCTGAAATAATTTGATTATATTTCAAAGACCTTTCTTTTCCTTCTGTTTCTTCTACCATAAAGCACTGTAAGTCAGAATTATTTTAGAGTGCATCTTTCTAATCCTTAGATTTATACTATGTAGTAGTCAACGTCTTTTCTTTATAAAAGCTTTTCTTCATGTGTCAATCTGCTTTTATTTTCTATCGTAGTTCACCCATTATTTGTACTATTACTTACTTTGTTTCTTCTATTATAGTTTGTTCATCTATTTTAGTACTTTTTTGGTACCATGCTTTCTTTCACATTTCATTATTTATGTTTTATTTATTTTCAAATTGAATTTCTCTCCCAAGAGATAAATCCATACCTTTCAGAATTTCTTCTAACTTATTTTATAAACTTTAACATTATAATTCGCCCAGTAAACAAAAACAAAAAAAATTAACATTGCAAATGAATCTTAACATTTTATAACACTTATATATTTTTTAAGTAACATTAAAACACTGAAATTGAGTTATAAATAACGTTTAATAATTTTTATCATTCTGTTTAATGAATTTTAATGAAGAAGGATAATCCAGCATAATTAAAAAATACTGATCTCTGATCTCAAAAACAAGTATAATTCATTTAAACAAATTTTTAACAATTTACAGCAAAACTCTTTTACAGAAAGTGCTTACGATTAGCTTTGGAAGACCTTTGTAAGAATAAGTTTTATTAACCTTAAAGTGAGGCAATTAAAATTTTAAACTGTTTTATAAATAATTAAAAAAATTAAAATAGTTATGAGAAAAGAAATCAAGGAAATACAAGATCCAGTACAAAAATAATTCAGATTAGGACACAGTTTTTCCTCAATGGTAACAAACAAAAAAATCTACAAAAAAAAATTAAAATTCAAGAAAAAATCCAGGAAAAATAATAAACTTTTAAGTCATTGATAATATTATTATTTTTATTAAAAGTATGAATTAGCTCATAAAAATATGATATGGATTCATTTGGCAGCGAGTTATGACAAAAACAAAGACAGAAAAATCAAGTAATAGATTTTTTGAAATAAAATAGATTTTTTGAAAATGTTATTTATTTTAATACACCAGATAAATCACATAAGTAACATTCCGGATTGTCAAACAATATATATAGTACAAACAAGAGATAAATATTAATAATTAAAAAACATGACTGCTAAAAAAAAAAAATGGCTGAAAGACATTAACCTTTTTGTTCTGGTTTGGTTCCATTGTGATTTTGTATTATACTAGCAAATACCCCTATGAATTTTGAAAATCAGAAGATTGGTTGCAAAGATATAACAACATATCCAAATAACCAGATCTGTTAGACTGAGAGTGCACCTGACAGATGCAGTTAGCCTTTAATTTACTAACATACCCCGTTTGAATTTTGAAAATCAGACGATTGTTTGCAGAGATATTATAAGAGCACCCCATTACATCTCCCAAAACAGTGGCCCAGGGACACCCCGTTTGTTACTAGTTGTGGTGATGATTGGTTGACTCTTGGACAAGGTACCTGCATCGATTCACCACTCTAGCATCAAACGCAGTCCTCAAGCAGAACTTTTTTTAACTTTATTTAATATTACTTATTTTATTTAATGTAATTTTAATTCTATTATTTTTGTAATATTATTCATTCGATAGATTCAAATCATTAAGTTCAAATCTGCTCACACAGTAATAGAGGCTCACAGTTCACAGTTCATTAAAGTTAGTTCTTCAAGCAGCAAATCTCTACTACTATTCTCACACACACACACACACACACACACACACACACACACACACACACACACACACACACACACACACAGAGAGAGAGAGAGAGAGAGAGAGAGAGAGAGAGAGAGAGAGAGAGAGAGAGAGAGAGAGAGAGAGAGAGAGAGAGAGAGAGAGAGAGAGAGAGAGAGAGAGAGAGAGAGAGAGAGAGAGAGAGAGAGAGAGAGAGAGAGAGAGAGAGAGAGAGAGAGAGAGAGAGAGAGAGAGAGAGAGAGAGAGAGTGAGAGAGAGGGGGGGGTTTGCGAATATATATATATAGTAGTGGAGATTTGCTGCTGTATTTATATGTGAATATATATATTTACATAGCCTATGGCACTCCTGGTATCGTAAGGATTCCAATGCGGGGTCATACATCTACACATCTACTGTGTAAATTGGTTCAGCCGTTGAGCTAATATGGTGGAACGAACAAATAAACAAACAAGCAAACAAACAAACATACATACATACATACATACACTCCTTTTTGGGTAGTCATGTAAAAAATATAATAAATTTAATCTCAAATTTAAAATTCAATAAAACCTTTTTTAATCTTAAACATTAAAGTAAAGGAGAGATTTTCAGTACTTTATTTAATAAAGTATATACAAAAGGCACTTCTTCTCAGCAAATTAATCGTGTAGCTTTCATGTAAAAAATGTAACATACAAAAATGTTATAGTTGATTTATTTTAAGATTAATACATAAAGATTTTTTTGGTGTTACATATTTTAATATAAAAACGATACATCACGTTTCTGATGTATCTGTTTTTAAAATAATTATTATTTATATTATCTCTTCTAACAGAAAGAATCTTTTTAGAATTCTTGAAAGTAGGTGGTTTTTGATATAGTACAAACCGAAGAGAATTTAAAATAAAATGGAAAAGAAAGCAGCTTGTAAAAGAATCCTGTAAACAGAATATGTATTGATAGGCCATACATTAATTAACATAATCAGTGAAGTAAATAATACGTAAAACATCTAAGTACATCATATTAACCACTCGACCGATGATGACAAAACAAAATAAAAATAATTTAATGATGTAATTTTTAGTTGAAGTTCAAATACGCATCTAAATTAAGCATAAAAAGTGAGTATATTTTTAAAGCAAGAATCCTGAAAAAAAATAAATTAATAACAAGGGAAACAAATTATAAAAAAAAAGGAAGTCAGATGGTATACAAATTACTATTTCCTGGCATATGGAAAAGGAGGGTGAATAAAAAAAAAAAACAACATATAATTAAAAAATGGCTCATCTGTGTGCAAATAAGCGTAAAATATTCTTTAAATGAATACAAAATGGCTGCTAGAGGGATAGTTAGAGGGAAAGGTAACTGTGGTAACATTGGGCAGCACAACTGCAGTAAAATTCCAATTTCCATTGCGTATAATAAACGTAGTTAAAACTCCTGTAATTGGATCTATTCCCCATAATAGCACTCGCTTACCTGTCAGTGATTTAATTGGTGAATTTAATTGTTTTTAATTTTTTTAAACGATCGTTTCGATAACTGAATTTTAGAATAGCGATAATTTTTCTATCGCAGTCCTGCAATAAAATATTAATTTGAGAAATAATTACAGGAATTCAATGTATATGCATATTAACTTGAATAATTTTTAAATATATTTTTTAAACAATCAGAATGCAGAAGGAAGGATTTAACAAAAAAAAAACAAAGAAAAAATTATCTTACATAACAAATTTTACAATGTTCAACTGCATTATCAGTAAAATAATTAAATTAACGCACAGAAAGTTAAGGTTAAAAGTATTTCACATTTTGTCATTTATTTATTAATAAATGACAACAATCTGAAATACTTATGGGATGTGTAAAAGTTCCATATTTTTGTAATACCATATTTTTATATATCCTGGTATTATATTAAAATTCTAAAAAATCTTTCATATTAATATTGTTTTAAATTTTATTTGTTATAGTTATTGTATTTTGAAAATTTTTAGTAAAATACATCCCTATAAAGTAAGGAAAAACCCGTTCTCATCTAGCCGTATGAAATTTTTAAAATTTTTCTTAAACTGCATTATTACTTTCATTTACAATTTGAGATAAAATTAAATGAGATCCTTTGCCGATCCATTGAGATGATTGAACTTTTATCTCAATGTCGTAGCCGTAAACCCAGCTTTCGTCTCCTAGTTTTCGTTATCGTTCTTTGCATGAATGTTTCATCGTCATCGGCTTGTTCAAGAATTTGCCGAAAAACATCCACTCGATGTTCTTTCTACTGTTCGGTCATCCAACACAGAACAAACTTTGCTGCAACTCGATGCATGTTCAATTTTTTAAATCAAAATGTCACAATATGATCCAATCAAGATGTTAACCTCTTCTAAAAGTTCTCTGACAGTCGATCGACGATTTTTAACCACCAGATCGTTGATTTTCTGATCGTGGGTGTCATTAGTTAAGTCGAAGGCCTTCCTGATCGAAGTTCATCTTCGATTGACTGATGACCGCTTACAAAACGCGAAAACCATTCGTAGCATTGCGTACGACTCACAGCATCATCTCCATAAGCTTATTTCAAAAGTTGAAACGTTCTGTGAAATTTTTCCCCAATTTCAAGCAAAATTTTACGTAGTATCGTTGCTCCCGAAAATCGCACATTACAAAATCACTACTAACACTTAAACACGTTGCACTTAAGTAACAATAACACGAGAAATAGGGTTCAAAGGAGAATAGCTCTCAGGATCGCGTCTGCCTACTCCTCAGTCTCAACAGAGACTGCCCTTGTAATTGTTGGAGTTGCCCCTCTCCGACAATTGGTGGTGATGCGGTGTAACATCATTAGGGGAGGGGACAAAGTAACTGCTCGGGCAGGCGTAATACGAGAGTGGCAGAAGAGATGGGACCAGTCATCAACGGGGCGTTGAACCCACCGCTTAATCAAACAGGTTGCACCATGTATTGACCGCAAATTTGACAAACTCAATTTCTGGATAACCCAATTCTTAATAGGGCACGGGTCTTTCGGTCATACTTTTTCGGGAGGAGAAGAGCTCTCAATTCCAACTGCCTATACTGCGGAGACTATAATTCCCCTGAACATGTTGTGTTCATGTGTCAACAACGGGTGGTTGAAAGAGGCACCTGCGAACAAATAATTGGACCTCTCGATGTAGATACGATTGTACCGAACATGCTATCTGGAGTCAACAAATTCAAGGTTGTATAAAAATGTGTAACAACGATACTACAGCACAAAGACAGGGATGACGACGTAGCGAGGAGGTGATGGACAGCCTCCTGTGGAGTTGACGTTCGTCCGGGCTTGCCGGGATGGGCGACGATGATGAGACACGAGGACTCCGTCGCCCTCGACCTGTTAAGACAGAGACCCGGCCAGGGGCACCCTCGGGAGACCCGGTTAGAAGCAGGGAAATGTTACGACCAAAAACCGGGTGGGTCTTGGTTAGGTTGAGTTGGTGACACCTCCCGGAGCTGCGTTATGCTTAATTGCGGGTCCGGCAACAGGAGGAGTGTATATAAAATCAAAGAAAAAAGAAACACGAAAACTAAACGAGTTATCAAAAATTCAAGAACATGTGGTTACAGAGGAGGTTATGCGGAACACAATGCCGCATACCGCAGTCACTAAACATCTCCTTTGGTGCGTAATTAAAAATGTTCGGTTATTTACTGAACAGACCTAAAATGTAAAGAAATTTTTTTTTTGAGGCTGTATATTTATTAATGTTTTTTCACTCATCAATTTTAACTAAATGTTAGAATACATAAAAAAAAATCCTTTAAGAAAAGAAGGAATAACAGCATATTTATTAATTATTTTTTAGCATATTACTTTTCCTCCTTAAACCCTTTAAAGGGGGAAAGGATGTAACAAGTATAACTTAATTGTTATGTAATTAAAGGACGTCGCTAATAATATCCATTTAAAATAATTATATAAGAACAAAAAGTCCTAGAGTACTTTTTATAAATTCTTGTCAAAATTGACAACAAATGATTGCTGGATTGCTGCTTTCATTTGTTATTCAGAACGGGCACTTCAGAAAGAATATTAACATTGAAATCGCATTACCAGAAAAACAAGTAAATTGTAATCCTACACAAAATAAAACTAGTTTTAATACAGAATGTAATTCAATTTTTTCTATCAATTTGCTCATACACCTTCAAAGACAACAACTTACATTCGTGACACTGAGTAAACATAATATTTAATTCAATCAAACATTTGTAGAGCAAACAAAATATAGAAAAGCAGTATTATTAATTATTCAACAACTATTTTCTACTTATCTAATATATTATATCACCATATGTACAACAGACGTATAATTCAATATCTATAATATTGAAATTCAAACAATTTACCAGCACATAATATGCTAATGCATTTTTATTTGCCATTTCATCAAGCAATATATAAATGAATTAAAATACCTTTTCTTTCACATAATATAATATATAGATAATATGATATTCCATCTGGTAAAATAAGTAAACGTTGGCTACTAGATTATTTGGTCCTGGATTCTACTCCCGAAAGAATTTGATATTTTTCCGTCAGCTATTATTTTATTATATCATGCTTTATATTATATTACGGTGGAAGGTGCTCAATATGGGGTCATACAAATGAACTGTTCATTTTTATAATGGACAGTTGTACGAATGGTAGATGTTTTTATCAAAAAAGCTTGACTCATTTCATAGATAATTCTTAATGATTCTAGAAGAGAAGACATTCTTTCCAAAACATCGAAGATTATATTTTTTCAAGGTCCGATCGGTCGCGAAATAAAAACCCGCGCAAAAGTCGGATGAACCTTTGCGCATATGTGTTGCGCAGCGTGTCTAGTATGGTATTCAATCACGCCGCGTCACTTCGTCTAGTTCTGAACACGAAGCTAGCACGTAAACATGTCTACAACAATAGCATCTTCCGCCAAGTGTGAAGTGCGTGCGGTAATTCGATTTCTTCAGGCTGAGGGGGTGTAATGCGGCTGAAATTCATCGACGAATAAGTAATGTGTACGGTGAAACTTCAAAGAGTTACAGCAAAGTGCGACAATGGTGCGGGAACTTTAAAGCAGGACGTACAGATGTTCATGATGCAGGCGGTCAGGGAAGGAAGCGAGTGTCAACCGATGATCTCGCTGAGCGAGTGGATGAGGCAATTCGAGAAAATCATCGGTTCACAATTTCTGTATCGAGTGATTCGTTTCCTGAAATTTCAAGATCAGCTCTCTACACCATTGTGACTGAGAAATTTCAGTACCGCAAACTGTGTGCGAGATGGGTTCCCAAGATGCTGTCCGACCATCGCAAAACAATGAGAATGAACGCCTACCTAACGTTTCTCCAGCGCTACCACAATGAAGGAGAAGGTTTTTTGAACAAAATTGTCCCAGGGGACGAGACATGGGTCCATTTCGAAACAATCCAAACAGTGGATGCATTCTCATTCTCCTAGTAAACCAAAAACGTTCAAGCGAACCTTTTCCAACTTTCTGTTGGAGAAGGCTACTGTGTTCTGGGACCGGAATGGAGTTCTCTTGGTGGAATTCATGGAACGTGGCACGACCATCACTGCAGCCTCATACTGCGTGACTCTTCAACGTCTATGAAGGGCAATTCAGAATAAGCGGAGAGGAATGTTGTCATCAGGCATTGTCATTCTCCATGACAATTCTCGGCCGCGCATTGCAGCTGTAACAAAGAAGATCCTGCAACGTTTTCGTTGGGATCCACCATAAAGCCCGGACTTGGCTCCATCCGATTTTCATCTCTTTGCTCACATGAAACGCTGGCTAGGAGGACAACATTTTGGCACAGACATCGAACTGCAGAACACCATAGAAACATGGCTGAAAACACAGGCGGCTCCTCCGTTCTATGACGAGGGTATTGGAAAGTTCGTACCACGCTACGACAAATGTCTAAATCGGAGTGGCGACTATGTAGAGAAATAGCGTAACTATGTAAGTTACTTGTAACAAATAAAAATTTTTTTATTTTCACTGTGGTTTTAATTTAACCGATCGGACCTTGAAAAAAAAAATAAACCTCGTACTTGAGATCGTCAATTCAAAAATAATTAATCAGTAATATCTTGTAAAACATTCTTGGTAAATTATCCCAATTTCACAAGGAATTGCAGACAGAATGAATACAAACTTCTTGGTAAAGATTTTCAATTATTCTTTTGTTAAAGGAATTTTTTCTTACTTTGTTTCATGAACTCTGTTGGTAGATCATTCAGCAGATCCAAATTCCCTTTCTTATGAAGGGATATGATTTATTCCTTTCTATTTTATTGGAATGGTAGCTCTACAGCTGTACTCTCTTACTTTATCTGTTTAGCCTCTGGAAACACTGTAAGATATTACTACAGAGGATGACGTGTATGAATTTAAATGAAGTGTAGTATTCTATAGTGTCAGTTCGACCATTCCCGAGATATGTGGTTAATGAAATCCAACCACCAAAGAACATCGGTATCCATGACCTAGTATACCGGTGCTATACTCCAAAAAGAAAATTATGGTATCACTGATCAGCTGTGATTTTGTTAAATGAAGAGTGAATAACTGATTCTTGTAGTATTTTTCATGCTGATTTCAAATGTGAAATCCGAATTCTTCTATCAGGCTTAGTTCTTTTGTAACTACCATTCTTATTTTCAGGTAGTATCACGCATGAACGTCATCAGCATACAATTTTGTGAACGTATTTTATTATATTATTTATCAACTAAATCGCTTTATTTATTACAGTCCCTTATTTACTTATAAACTGTCGCGCGGACTAGAGAAATATTTTTAATTTTCATTCAAGTGAGAATTCTTGTGTGTATCATTCAGTTTTGTAGCTGGCTTTCGTGTTCATGTTATGTTATGTTGTTCAGTAAAGTGATTGCAGATTTATTCAGTTAGTGTGTTTATAAATTACTTCTTTTTAAACAATATTAGTTATTGTAATGTATTAAAAATGTCTCGCAGTTGCATTAATAATCCAAACAATTTCTGCTGCTACATATGTTGTGAATAAACGTTGAAGTTTTAGAAAAAAAAAAACTTTTACTGATAAAAAAAATCGTGTGAATTGTATTTTGGATGCAAATTAGGTGATCAAGACAAATTTTGTGTTGTTATATTATATTTACTATACATTTTTTGTTTAAAAAAAAATTTCAATTACAAAAAAAATGAGCCCGATAGATAAAAATTCTATAACATATATGAAATCAGCATAAAAATTACTATAATAATCAGCCATTCACTCTTATTTAACCAACAAAAAATTGAATTTTGTTGAACAGTGTATTCATAAAAATAAAAAAAATGGGATAAGGTTTTTTGCATCTCTATGTTTCATGATCCAGAGACTCCAAAAAACAAAAAAAAAAGGTTAAGGGTAATGACTGAACGTACGAACATATGTACAAATCTTGACTTGTTTGAAACTTAATGACTTTTGACTTGAAGAAACCGATTTTTATGAAATTTGGTACGGAAAATCGTGTATTTGGTCAATTTATTGGTAAAGATTTGGGTTCAATATCTCCAGGTGATGAAGTAAATATTTATTTTATTGATGTCAATTTTCTCAAAATTTTGTAAATATAACTCAACTTTATACTTAGTATCTCAGTAGGCTCAGTACCTTATTATTTAAAAAACAAAAATGCAGCCCCAAATTCTCCCCCATTCACAAAAATCGAAAAAATTTTCACGTATTTAATGGATATTTATTATGATTGGATAATTTTTTATGAATTTCTAGGAATAGCAGAAGTGCGAACGGTCCCCTCAAAAAATAGTTTGGGGACTAATATGGGAGGTATGGGAGCCGATCAAAGTTTGAAAATATCCTTTTAAATTTTTTTTGGTTATTTAAACTTTTAATAACATTATTACAAAAAAGAAGATTATCATAATTCACCACCACCTACAAAAGTGGGGCTCCCCACTTTTGTACTTAACTTAAACTTTTGTACTTAACTTTTGTACTTAACTTAAAAAAGGTTAAGGGTAATGACTGAACGTACGAACATATGTACAAATCTTGACTTGTTTGAAACTTAATGACTTTTGACTTGAAGAAACCGATTTTTATGAAATTTGGTACGGAAAATCGTGTATTTGGTCAATTTATTGGTAAAGATTTGGGTTCAATATCTCCAGGTGATGAAGTAAATATTTATTTTATTGATGTCAATTTTCTCAAAATTTTGTAAATATAACTCAACTTTATACTTAGTATCTCAGTAGGCTCAGTACCTTATTATTTAAAAAACAAAAATGCAGCCCCAAATTCTCCCCCATTCACAAAAATCGAAAAAATTTTCACGTATTTAATGGATATTTATTATGATTGGATAATTTTTTATGAATTTCTAGGAATAGCAGAAGTGCGAACGGTCCCCTCAAAAAATAGTTTGGGGACTAATATGGGAGGTATGGGAGCCGATCAAAGTTTGAAAATATCCTTTTAAATTTTTTTTGGTTATTTAAACTTTTAATAACATTATTACAAAAAAGAAGATTATCATAATTCACCACCACCTACAAAAGTGGGGCTCCCCACTTTTGTACTTAACTTAAACTTTTGTACTTAACTTTTGTACTTAACTTAAAAAAGGTTAAGGGTAATGACTGAACGTACGAACATATGTACAAATCTTGACTTGTTTGAAACTTAATGACTTTTGACTTGAAGAAACCGATTTTTATGAAATTTGGTACGGAAAATCGTGTATTTGGTCAATTTATTGGTAAAGATTTGGGTTCAATATCTCCAGGTGATGAAGTAAATATTTATTTTATTGATGTCAATTTTCTCAAAATTTTGTAAATATAACTCAACTTTATACTTAGTATCTCAGTAGGCTCAGTACCTTATTATTTAAAAAACAAAAATGCAGCCCCAAATTCTCCCCCATTCACAAAAATCGAAAAAATTTTCACGTATTTAATGGATATTTATTATGATTGGATAATTTTTTATGAATTTCTAGGAATAGCAGAAGTGCGAACGGTCCCCTCAAAAAATAGTTTGGGGACTAATATGGGAGGTATGGGAGCCGATCAAAGTTTGAAAATATCCTTTTAAATTTTTTTTGGTTATTTAAACTTTTAATAACATTATTACAAAAAAGAAGATTATCATAATTCACCACCACCTACAAAAGTGGGGCTCCTCTTGCAGAAAAACTTATTGTGAAGAAGTGGTCCTCTGCCGGTTAAGGATAGGACATACGAGGATCACACACGA
Organism: Lycorma delicatula; assembly: GCF_047948215.1. Classification (NCBI taxonomy): domain Eukaryota; kingdom Metazoa; phylum Arthropoda; class Insecta; order Hemiptera; family Fulgoridae; genus Lycorma; species Lycorma delicatula. Next base: position 30,586,816 of record NC_134465.1, read on the forward strand.
ATACCTAATGTCAGGAGAGTATCACCCCTATGCACACGATGCAACTGCCGAATGACTGTGCACCACATTCTCGTGGACTGCATATGTTATGCGGCGTTGCGCCGTAAGTTTAATCTACCTAGAAACATCAGTGATATCTCCCTCAATAATAACGAAATTTTGGACCGGATGTTTCTGTTTTTGCATAGTACCAGGTTACTGCAAAAGATTTAATATTATCATATATATTTTTTTGCTAGAAGTTTTTGATAATTTTTAATCTTTACTTTCAATTTTGATTTTTTTGGTCTGTGTCTTTAATTATATTATCCGAGAAGAGAGCCTTTTGCACAACCCATCGGAATTAGGTAAGTTTTATATAGTTTCTTTATTCTATTATTTTAACTTTTATATTTTAAAGACTTCATCTGCGATATTAGTTTTGACTTTTGTTTTAATAAATTTTCATTGTATGATTAATATTAATTTTACGCCTTATAAGTTTATTATTTTGGAGTTATTTTACCATTTTATTAATAAAATTCCGGGCGATGATAACGCCCAGGCGTTTTTCGCCCACAAACAAAAAAAAACCACCTACAAAAAAAATAATTCTTAAATAACTTTTTTAGTTGTACATTTTGCACTGGATTTTTTTGTTTTTAAGTTCTTCCATTTAACATAGAAAACGTAGACAAATAAAAAAAAATTCTGGGAGGGGATATTTTTAAGGAAGCAGAAAAAGTAAAAAAATATAATTTTTTTCATGTATTAGTTTTCAATTATATAATAATAAATAACTAATGCCAGGAAAGTATAAAAACATTTTTGTTAGCTTTGTTTTATGGTTTTATATGCTTAACCGGTAGAACTTCATGGGGTTTGATTAGACTTAATTCCAAACCTAACAGCTGATTGAAGTCAGAGTTCATCTGAAATTACCAAATTCTTTGAGCCTAGCGGTATACGAAGATTCAAAATAACATCCGTAATATTTTGTTGAAACTAATAATAACATCATGGTCTATTTTGAATTAAATAAATAAACTTGTTTATTTCTTAACACTTATTATAATAACAAAAACTTTAACATTTTCTTCATTACAAAATGTTAAAGTTTTTGTTTTAAAATTAAGTAATAAGTACGCACTTGGATAAAATATAATCAATGAATTATTTATTCACATAATACAATATTTACGGCAGTAGCCTTTTTTATGATCTAATTTATTCTGAATCACCGACAATAAATATTAACAAGTAAAAAAGTTAATTATTAAAAATGATCCAACTAGCCTGTTTTTATTAAAAAATTAACGCAAAATAAAAACATTAAGATTTATTTAATACGGGATGACAAATGTTTCTAAAATAAATCTATTATATTTTTAAATCTATAAAATACACTTCATTCTTTTCGATAACGAAAAAGGATATAGAAGGAAATTTAAATGTTAAAGAATATTACGAAAGTAGATTTAAAAACGATTGAAAGTCTAGTTACTTTTATTTTTTTTAAATACCTATAACAAATGTAATGTAATAAATATATTTCAACTGAAATATATCTATTGAAAAGGTTTATTCAACGCATATATTTCTTTCCACGTGATTGTAATTTTTTCTAAAACTATTAATATTTATTGGGAAAATTATATTCAAAATATTAGCATCGAATATATTAACAATAATAATAATAATAATAATTTTTCCATTTATAGTATTGTTAAAAAAATTTGTGCATTGGATTAATCTGGAAAGTCAAATATTACAAATCTGATATCCAATTTTTTTTTTTGAAAATTCTACTTCCAAGACAATGGGGTCACGATAGGTCAGAAACTAATTACAGAAAAAGATGGGTAAAAATCGGGTTCAAATTGGGTTATAACTCATTTGATACTGATATTATGCCTTAATGGTTGTTTTGGTATTATGTTGTATGAGGGGAACGGGTGTTAGTCTGAGAATGCCCGACATACGATGGTAGAGCTTTACCCTCCTGCGCAAAAAAAAAAAAAACAATCTGTAAATTTAAATCTGGTAAAGTCAAATACAACACATTAATGAGGTCAAAATCCGATGAGTTTTTTGGGGAAAGTCTTTAGTTTTCCAGTAACTTACAAAAAAAAAAAATAAATAAATAAAATAAAAAATAAACGAAAGATGAAACTATTTCACTAGTATCAGGGAGAGTATTTTTTTCGATCCTAGTAGTCAACAAAATATTTATTTATTTTGTTTACTACTGACTCAGAAAAATAAATATCGCTAAACAATTAAAGGTTGTCACTCTTAACATTATTTTTAAAGAAATTTACTAATATGTATATCTCTTGAGGCATCTTCATCGGTGGCATCTCACGAGGCCGGACTGATGACTGTGGAATGAGATCGGTTTGAGGACAAGAAGACGTCCTCCGATTAAGCCATTCATGGCTAAGATCGGATGAAGTGGTGTAGCGACCACATACGCTGCGAGGCGGGTGTTCTTCTCTTTTGGGGGGGGGGATTGAGAGGATGTCCCTCTTAATTTAAAGATGGTAAAGAAGCTTTACAGATTTAAAATAAAGTAATTACTCTAAAAACAAGAAAACTAATGAAAATTTATACTTTTTTTGTTGTTGTTATTAAAGAGCGGACATCTACAGCTACGGTCATTAGCCCGGTGGAAATTGAAAGCGTATGAAAAGGTGCCTGACCGGGATTCAAACCCAGGACCCCTCACGAAATACCGAAACATTTTTCAGAATTTCACAACCATTGTACTCAACTGTGTACGATATTAACATAACCTCTGTTAATTAGAGGAGGTTAGCGAGCGAAGCGAGCATAGGGTTATGTTCGGTTAGATCATGACGTACACCCACCGGGTTGGTCTAGTGGTGAACGCGTCTTCCCAAATCAGCTGATTTAGAAGTTGAGAGTTCCAGCGTTCAAGTACTAGTAAAGCCAGCTATTTTTACACGGATTTGAATACTAGATCGTGGATACCGGTGTTCTTTGGTGGTTGGGTTTCAATTAACCACACATCACAGGAATGATCGAACTGAAAATGTACAAGACTACACTTTATTTACATTCATACATATCATCCTCATTCATCCTCTGAAGTATTATCTAAACGGTAGTTACCGGAGGCTAAAACAGAAAAAAGAAAGAGATCATGACGAACACTGACGAATCGTAAGTATATAAGTATAACCTACGTTCACTAACCTCGTCTAGGTAACTTTATATATACAAATTATACACAAGTTGTTAATAACATAACCTGTGTTCGCTTCGCTCACTAACCCTGTCTAATTAATAAGAGAGGTTATGTTGATATTGCACGAAGTTCAGTACAGTGTCTGTGAAATTCCAAAAAAGTATTCCGAGACGTTACCTATTCAGCCGTGGAGGTCGGCATATATTGGTTTTAATTTTTACTTACTTACTCTTAATTTAATTTTGTTAATTTAAATGTGTTAAACAAAGATGGTACACCTATATATAATACGAAAGGTAAAGTCGATAGATGGGTGGAATATATTGAAGAGTTATACGGAGGAAATGAATTAGAAAATGGTTTTATAGAGGAAGAAGAGGAAGTTGAGGAGGATGAAATGGGAGAAACAATACTGAGATCTGAATTTAAGAGAGCATTAAAAGATTTAAATGGCAGAAAGGCTCCTGGAATAGACGGAATACCTGTAGAATTACTGCGCAGTGCAGGTGAGGAAGCGATTGATAGATTATACAAACTGGTGTGTAATATTTATGAAAAAGGGGAATTTCCGTCAGACTTCAAAAAAAGTGTTATAGTAATGATACCAAAGAAATCAGGGGCAGATAAATGTGAAGAATACAGAACAATTAATTTAACTAGTCATGCATCAAAAATCTTAACTAGAATTCTATACAGAAGAATTGAGAGGAGAGTGGAGGAAGTGTTAGGAGAAGACCAATTTGGTTTCAGGAAAAGTATAGGGACAAGGGAAGCAATTTTAGGCCTCAGATTAATAGTAGAAGGAAGATTAAAGAAAAACAAACCAACATACTTGGCGTTTATAGACCTAGAAAAGGCATTCGATAACGTAGACTGGAATAAAAAGTTCAGCATTTTAAAAAATTAGGGTTCAAATACAGAGATAGAAGAACAATTGCTAACATGTACAGGAACCAAACAGCAACAGTAGCAATTGAAGAACATAAGAAAGAAGCCATAATAAGAAAGGGAGTCCGACAAGGATGTTCTCTATCTCCGTTACTTTTTAATCTTTACATGGAACTAGCAGTTAATGATGTTAAAGAACAATTTAGATTCGGAGTAACAGTACAAGGTGAAAAGATAAAGATGCTACGATTTGCTGATGATATAGTAATTCTAGCCGAGAATAAAAAGGATTTAGAAGAAACAATGAACGGCATAGATGAAGTCCTACGCAAGAACTATCGCATGAAAATAAACAAGAACAAAACAAAAGTAATGAAATGTAGTAGAAATAACAAAGATGGACCACTGAATGTGAAAATAGGAGGAGAAAAGATTATGGAGGTAGAAGAATTTTGTTATTTGGGAAGTAGAATTACTAAAGATGGACGAAGCAGGAGCGATATAAAATGCCGAATAGCACAAGCTAAACGAGCCTTCAGTAAGAAATATAAGTTGTTTACATCAAAAATGAATTTAAATGTCAGGAAAAGATTTTTGAAAGTGTATGTTTGGAGTGTCGCTTTATATGGAAGTGAAACTTGGACAATCGGAGTATCTGAGAAGAAAAGGTTAGAAGCTTTTGAAATGTGGTGCTATAGGAGAATGTTAAAAATCAGATGGGTGAATAAAGTGACAAATGAACAGGTATTGCGGCAAATAGATGAAGAAAGAAGCATTTGGAAAAATATAGTTAAAAAAAGAGACAGACTTATAGGCTACATACTAAGGCATCCTGGAGTAGTCGCTTTAATTTTGGAAGGACAGGTAGAAGGGAAAAATTGTGTAGGCAGGCCACGTTTGGAATATGTAAAACAAATTGTTAGGGATGTAGGATGTAGAGGGTATACTGAAATGAAACGACTAGCACTAGATAGGGAATCTTGGAGAGCTGCATCAAACCAGTCAAATGACTGAAGACAAAAAAAAAAAAAAAAAAATTTAATTTTTTACTTGCTTGACTCGTAAACTTTCCTTCAAACTTTTAAAATTATGGAACTACCAAAACTTTGTAATTTGTGTGCCCCCTATTATAGAGAATATTTTGATAGATCACATAAAATCAGTATCAGTTATAAGGATTTGAATTAATACTTTACAAAGTTTAGTTTTCTTTACCCTCATCGGGTAAAGAAAACGAAAATACTGTGTAATCATTGGACAGAAAAGAAGTTTTTTTTAAGTCGGCTCACAAACAATGCGACTTAAAGATCGCATTGCATAAAGATCGCGCCAAGAATGCATTGCTCAACAGGTTTAAGCAGCTTAACACGAACATGTGTAAACTTGCGGAACAAAAAACAGAAAAAGACAGAAGGGATCTACGTTGGAAAATAGGTAAATGCTAAGAAAAGATAATTTACCCGCGGAAGAATTACAGGATCATCAACCCCAAGCAGGGAGGGAAAGCTTAAGTACTTCGCTACACAGCAGATCATTACTTACAAAATCACATTGTTTTATGTCTAATGGAACACGAAATCGGGACATCTTTATCTATTTAACTAGCTTATACAATTGCTACTAGTATTTTTTTCCATTAAAAATTTCAGGAAACTTTTAAAAACTGGTAAAGAGCTCCTTATGGAAAAACTTTATCCAGAATAAAGTGAGGATGCGGAAAGACACAATTGAATTTATACCCTTACCCAGATACTCATTGGTGATGGAGTTAAAACCATCTTTTGAACTATTGAGAAGTAACAATCGAAATAAAAAATATCACACTTCTTGTTCTTAAGTGATGAATTAAAGAAGAGGAAGTAAAAAAATTAAAAAGAGTAGGAAAGGGGAAGAATTAAGTCGAAAATATGCCGTATGAGAGAAAGAAAGAAAAAAAAGGGAGGGGGGAATTCCATTGGAAGAGTCAAATTTTAACGAAGATGGTAAAAATGAGAAATTTTTATATATTAGTACAGTCAATTTGTATTTTTATTTGAAAATCCTTACTTACCTATTGATGTTTTTTCCATGTGTTAGGGGTGATGAGGGAAGCGTAACTCCAGATTTTTAACATCCCCATTTTTTTTAAAAACTCAAAATGTTTTTGAAATGCGTTTTTCTCTGAATATATGCATTTTATAGAAAAGTTTTTCAAACAAAAGATGTAGAGGTGATTCTTCTCTACAATTAATGTCTTTAAATTTATGCCATATAATTTGAAATTGAAATACTAGGTGGCGCTGAAGTTGTAAAAAACGTGTTTTTCGGGTTTTTCACCGGAAAAAATTGTTTTTCGTCTGTATTGCGTTTGGTAAAGTTGTTAATCTCAAAAAAACAGACAACTTTTATTTAAACAATTTTCTTGTACGACTTACCGTTTTGGAGCTGTAGCTTGTGAAAGTGTGAAAATGTTGTGAATTGGGCACGTGTTCGAAACCTGTCTACTCATTTCCAACTTCGTTTTACAACGTTTATTACAACTTCAGCGCACCCTAGTATTTCAATTTCAAATTATACGGTATAACTTCAAAGACATTAATTGTAGAGGAGAATGACCTCTACATTTTTTGTTTGAAAAACGTTTATCTAAAATGCATAGACTCAGAGAAAAACACATTCAAAAACTTTTTGGTTTTTCAAAAATCAATGGGAGGGGGGATGTTAAAAATCTGGAGTTAAGCTTCCCTCATCATCTCTAACGCATGGACAAAAGATCAATCGGTAGGTAAGGATTTTCAAATACAGCCTATCTTGATGATAAATTGCCTGTACTATATGGTTACAAGTATATCTTTTACTTCATCAACGAACATTTATTGTATTTTTTTTTTTTTTTAATATAATTTTCGGTTTTAAATTACCCGTACCTTAACTTACGTTATAGAAAATTCCGAAATAGAGTTTAAATATTTATTTACCCCCGCACTCTTTACCGTTTATCACTCCTTACTTTACTCCCACTGCAACATTTTTTTTTTAATATTGTCTCGTTATCTTATATAAGTGGATAACACTGGCAACAACAATTTTGTATTTTTTGACACTACTACTGATGTAACACTTTCTACTGATATAACAGATCCTCAAACATTCTCATTCCACTGTTACCATCCTATAGCCCACTCTAGCTAAATTCACAAGTTCAATACCCTACTTTTTTCATATTTTTTTTCCAACTAGTTGTTTCTTTTTACTTTTTACTCCTTCTATAATTTTATATCCAATTACTTTTTTTTAAGCTGTCAAGAAAAACCGAAATAAAATACGTTTCTGTTCTTTTTTTCTCTTAGAATATTCGTTGAAAGGGTTCACAACCTTTCCAGAAATAATATTTTGGATTTTTCTTTTTTCTCTTCTTCGTTTTGAAACAATGAAAAGAAAAATGCTTTTATGTCAAATGTTTTAATAAATTGCTGGTCGTGAATATCCATTAATTCATGTTTTTTTTGACATAATCAAATTTATTTCAATAAAAACAGTAGTATATATTTAATATTGCTTACTTATTATTATTTACTTGAGTTATTTAATAATTAAATATCTTTTATTTCTTTTGATTTGTTAATGCAGTTCAGATAACGCACTCGCGTAAATACACCTTCTGAAATGTCACCGATTAATTGATGTTTTTGAGCGTAACTATAGAAAGTTATCGGATTCAAATGTAGAGAATATCTGGACGATGATGAAACACAGTTCATCCCAAAACATGATCCTCATTTCGTCGATCTCACAGACGAAGAGTCTTCAGATAACTTCGATGTATCGACTCATGAGCCGGCAACGGTGATAAATCATCGAAACAAATGGGGGACCATTAAATATCTAAAACGTATATCGGAACTTTTTTTGAACTGAAGACGCGACAATAAATCACAATTTTCAATTCTATTAAATTTTACCCACCGGGTTGGTCTAGTGGTGAACGCGTCTTCATAAATCAGCTGATTTGGAAGTAGAAAGTTACAGCGTTTAAGTCCTAGTAAAGTCAGTTACTTTTATACGGATTTGAATAAGAGGTAATGGATACCGGTATTCTGTGGTGGTTAGGTTTCAATTAACAGCACATATCAGGAATGGTCGAACTGTGACTGTACAAGACTACACTTCATTTACACTCATACATATCATCCTCTGAAATAATACCTGACCGGTAATTCCGGGAGGCTCAACAGGCAAAGAAGAGAGTCCTATTGAATTAGTATTTGTCTAAAAGTTTAATTTTAATTATTTTTATACTTGACTGTTTTTAAAATATTTACTACAAATATTATAAAATATAAATAATATATTAATATAATATATTATCTATATATATAAAAATATTAAGTTCGTTTGTGTACGCTTCAAAAACTAAAAATGTTCTGCACCGATTGAGCTCAAATTTTAGCACGATATATAACCCGCATCAAAGATTGTTTCCATCTATTTTTAATAAATCTATCTTTCTATTTTTAATTTGTACAGTTTTTTAATAAATAAGAGGCTAATAAATCAGATGGAAATGTAAACAAAGGAAAAGCAATCAGATCAATGCAAGATGGCCGCTGTCAAACACAACGACCAATCACAAAGAGCCCGTGTGGCCGTTGCCAATGTAAACAAAATCACAACTGATTAAGTAACAAATTTCTTTGAATTATATTTAACAGCTAAAACATCTGTATTTTATTAAAAAAAAAAAAAAAAAAAAAAAACACCAAACAAAAAGAAAAGCCACCAAGAAGGACTTACAGTAAATAAATTAAAACACCCAACTTGTTATAGCCCAGATAGACTTAAGACTATGCAAACAAAAAAATTCAAAATAGCCAAATACACAGAAAATAATATCCCTACATAATGACCAAAACATCCTTGGTTAGGTTAAATATTCACTTTTGTCTGAATTTACAGAAGGCATTTACAACGAAGCATTGATAAATATTGAAGACAAGTGGTTAGCTAATGCAAGTTCTTAGTCGATTGGGAATGCCAGCACCCACCCGAGCGGCGATTGCTTCATTTGATGTGGATTTACGCCGTGAACAGAGTTACAACATTGGTGATCTTCAGTCATATGTCCAATCAAACATTCCAAAATTAACGCGTGAATAGAAAGGCATTTATGATCGCATAATGCAAATGATAAATGACGGAGTTGGGGGGACCTTCTTCTTGGATGCGCCAGGAGAAACTGGGAAAACATTCCTCATTAGATTGATTCTAGCAACGGTTCGATCAAAAATAGCCTTAGCTCTTGCTTCGTCTGGAATAGCTGCGACATTGTTACCAGGTGGAAGGACTGCGCATTCAGCTCTGAAGTTGCCATTGAACATGCAAATCATCGAGACTCCCACGTGCAATATTTCCAAAGCATCCTGTATGGGAAAAGTATTACAAAAATGAAAACTCATTGTTTGGGATGAATGCACCATGGCACGTAAAAAATCGCTTAAAGCTTTTATCGATCGTTACAAGATTTGCGTGGAAACGTTCAAACATTCGGGAATGCTTTGATATTGCTCGCAGGAGATTTTAGGCAAACATTGCCTGTAATTTCTCGATCGACACCAGCAGACGAAATAAATGCTTGCCTGAAATATTCAACACTGTGGCGACACGTACGTACATTGCAGTTGACTACGAATATGCGTGTCCAGTTACAGAATGATCCATCGCTGAGGTATTCTCACGACAGTTACTGGACATTGGAAACGGACAGCTGCCAGTCGATGAGACGTCTAGACGAATATCATTTCCTGATAATTTTTGTAATTTAGTAAGTCGAAAGAAGAACTGATCGAAAAAGTATTTCCTGATATTCAAATTAATCATAGAAATCACGATCAGCTCAATGAACGAGCTATCCTTGCCGCAAAGAATAAAGATGTCTATCAACTTAATAATTTTATTCAATCCAGCATTCAAAGTGAGGAAATTACATATAAGTCGATAGACACCGTTGTGGAAGCAGATGAAGTAGTTAATTATCCAACGGAATTTTTAAACTCACTTGATCTGCCAGGGATGCCACCACACATATTAAAACTGAAAATAGGTGTGCCAATTATCCTGTTGCGGAATATTAATCAGCCAAAACTCTGCAACGGCACACGACTTGCAGTTAAGAAATTGATGAATAACGTAGTGGAAGCAACGATTTTAACGGGGTCTTTCAAAGGTGAAGATGTCCTCATTCCCCGAATACCCATGATCCAGACCGATACACCATTTCAATTTAAAAGATTGCAATTCCCAATTCGATTGGCATTTGCAATCACAATCGATAAAGCTCAAGATCAATCTTTAGAATTGTGTGGTTTAGATTTAGATGCGGATTGCTTCTCACATGGGCAACTGTATGTTGCGTGTTCCCGAGTCGGAAAACCAGATAGCCTTTATATCTACGCAGACTGTCGAAAAACAAAAAAAATATTGTGTATCCACAAGTATGGCAAAATTAAACTTCTATGAAACGTATGCTTTGTTTTGTTTCTCATTTCTCATCCATGCAACCACAATGTGCCACAGCGAAGCGTGGCGGGTAAAGCTAGTATTATTATAAATATTAACTATATTCGTCGGGGAAGAAAAACATTCTCAACGTTAATTAAAAATTGTTATTGTACTGATCTCCATTGGCGTAGTAGTAGGGTCCTGTTTTTATATCCGAAGGTTATAGGTTCCAGTCCCAGTTAAACATGGAATTAAAGCTAGAAAAATTCATTATCACTGATCACAGGAATTGTAAATTGGGTAGTCTGTTTTTTGCTGAATAAATAAATAAATGTCAGTTTTTTTTTTTTTGCAAAATCTTACAAAAATATATAACGTGTGATTATAATTTCATTGATAAAGACGTTAAAACTAAAAGAGATAAATAATTTATAATGTAATTGAAAATAACAAAAGATATAAAAATATTATGTAAAGCTGTATTAAAAACAGAAAAGTTGAAAGATTTAATATTCAAATAATTTAAATAAAGAAATGAGAGTTAGTACTTATTCCACGTCCTTGAAAAAGAAGTCCTATTTAACATCGAACGTACGATATACAGCCGCAATACCTTTCCACCGCTTTATATTCATAACGTTATTGGGGTCTGACTTGCCATTGTAGTTATCTCAACTGCTGTTGTCCGTTTGGTAAGCCAAATCATTATTTCTGATTTATCAGCACTTTATTTTTTGGTTTTACTTTTAAATTTCCTGCCGTCAAACAAAAATAAAAATTATGCTATCAGTGTAATTTTTATAACCGTTGGCTGTGATTTCATCGTTGTTGTGAACTTTTTCGTTGCCTATATCGTTAATTTAAACTCACATTTTAGTAGATTAATTACATCAGATTTATATGAGTTAATTTAGATCGTATGAATCTACATTTATATGAGTAATATATAGCCATAAATACCTCCGTCATTTTTAAAAATATTTTATCACTTTTTACTTTATTTCACAATTAAAAGTACATTTTTTTTTTATTGTTATAATTTGTTTTAATTATAGTATATTTTTAAGTTTCCTTCAAATTTTAAAATAAACTGCAAAAATGATCGTTTTTACAGATATCGTGCCGTTATCTTATATTTTCCTATGACCTAATGAAGTGGATAATCACAAAATATGAAAAAAGCACGGAAGTACATGATTTTACCGGAAAAAATGTAGTTAGATAATATATATATATATATTAAAATAGGGAATACATTTTAAGCAAAACTTTTCAAAAAATATTCATATAAACGCTAACTTTAACAAATTTTCTTAAGTAAAGTTTTTCTAAATCTAATACATCCTTCTATAAAGGCTAAAATAAGAAAACAAAATTTTCAAAAAAACCTTTCTGCATTTTATTGAATTAAAAATTCAAAATATTGTAGATATTTCTAGATAGCTCAATATAAAAACTTCAAAATGTTTTTGAAAAACCAAAGGATAATAAACCAAAAAACAAAGATCAGATTTTTAATTTTATGAGATGGGCTTGATTTTTTTGTATTTTTTAAAAATCATTTATGTATACATTTTAGATAACAAATTTTCTTTAATAAAGCTTTGGAATTTAAAACTCTTCTGAAGAAAATCGAAATTGGTTTCCTCGCGATATCATCTCACTCCTTAAACGAATTAAAAAAAAAAATTAATATATTCAGTACCGTATATATAGAAATATCTGAGTAAAATTTGAAGAAAATCAGTGTGCTCAATCCTGAGGTATGAAACCAAAAGCAATTCATCACACATAAGTACCACCACATATGTTGTTTGTTTTTGTTTTTTGGTGTGGAAGAACTAGTTGAACCCTAAAACGAAAATATTTGAAAAAAACAGATACCCTGTTTTTGTCATAATCACGAATTTTCCCCTTCGATACAGCTACTTTAACTATATTCAACGGGAAAGTAAAATATCGTCATTTTTTTTTGTCTTCAGTCATTTGACTGGTTTGATGCAGCTCTCCAAGATGCCCTATCTAGTGCTAGTCGTTTCATTTCAGTATACCCTCTATATTCTACATCCCTAACAATTTGTTTTACATATTCCAAACGTGGCCTGCCTACACGATTTTTCCCTTCTACCTGTCCTTCCAATATTAAAGCGACTATTCCAGGATGCCTTAGTATGTGGCCTATAAGTCTGTCTCTTCTTTTAACTATATTTTTCCAAATGCTTCTTTCTTCATCTATTTGCCGCAATACCTCTTCATTTGTCACTTTATCCAGCCGTCTGATTTTTAACATTCTCCTATAGCACCACATTTCAAAAGCTTCTAATCTTTTCTTCTCAGATACTCCGATCGTCCAAGTTTCACTTCCATATAAAGCGACACTCCAAACATACACTTTCAAAAATCTTTTCCTGACATTTAAATTAATTTTTGATGTAAACAAATTATATTTCTGACTGAAGGCTTGTTTAGCTTGTGCTATTCGCAATTTTATATCGCTCCTGCTTCGTCCATCTTTAGTAATTCTACTTCCCAAATAACAAAATTCTTCTACCTCCATAATCTTTTCTCCTCCTATTTTAACATTCAGTGGTCCATTTTTGTTATTTCTACTACATTTCATTACTTTTGTTTTGTTCTTGTTTATTTTCACACGATAGTTCTTGCTTAGGACTTCATCTATGCCGTTCATTGTTTCTTCTAAATCCTTTTTACTGTCGGCTAGAATTACTATATCATCAGCAAATCGTAGCATCTTTATCTTTTCACCTTGTACTGGTACTCCGAATCTAAATTGTTCTTTAACATCATTAACTGCTAGTTTCATGTAAAGATTAAAAAGTAACGGAGATAGGGAACATCCTTGTCGGACTCCCTTTCTTATTACGGCTTCTTTCTTATGTTCTTCAATTGTTACTGTTGCTGTTTGGTTCCTGTACATGTTAGCAATTGTTCTTCTGTCTCTGTATTTGAACCCTAATTTTTTTAAAATGACGAACATTTTATTCCAGTCTACGTTATCGAATGCCTTTTCTAGGTCTATAAACGCCAAGTATGTTGGTTTGTTTTTCTTTAATCTTCCTTCTACTATTAATCTGAGGCCTACAATTGCTTCCCTTGTCCCTATACTTTTCCTGAAACCAAATTGGTCTTCTCCTAACACTTCCTCCACTCTCCTCTAATTCTTTTAATGCTCTCTTAAATTCAGATCTCAGTATTGTTTCTCCCATTTCATCCTCCTCAACTTCCTCTTCTTCCTCTATAACACCATTTTCTAATTCATTTCCTCCGTATTACTCTTCAATATATTCCACCCATCCATCGACTTTACCTTTCGTATTATATATTGGTGTACCATCTTTGTTTAACACATTATTAGATTTTAATTTATGTACCCCAAAATTTTCCTTAACTTTCCTGTATGCTCCGTCTATTTTACCAATGTTCATTTCTTTTTTCACTTCTGAACACTTTTCTTTAATCCACTCTCATATCCTCAACGTCATTTAAAAATTATTTTTTTATACTGACCTCCGTTGGCGTAATAGTAGGGCCCTAGTTTTTTAACCAAAGGTTACGGGTTCCAGTCCCGGTTAAACATGGAATTAAAGCTACAAAAATTCATTATCGCTGATCACAGGAACTGTAAATTGGGTAGTCTGTTTTTTGCGGAATAAATAAATAAATGTTAGTTTTTTTTTGCAGAATCTTACAAAAATATATAACATTTGATTATAATTTAATTAATAATGACGTTAAAACTAAACGAGATAATTTATTTATAACGTAATTGAAAATAACAAAAAACAAATTCAATAAGTAATTTGTGAGTAACGTGTAACAACAGTCAAATTACACTTCTTGCAAATTAAATAAAATAATTGGAAAAAAGTCAAAATTTATAATAGAAAACGTTTCTTTTATCACATATTTTTCCCCCCGTCCTTCCGAGCCAGACCCGCAGCCAAGCATAAACTCAGCTCCATCGCCTCAAGCTACCTCGATAGAAACAAAGTCCCACCCAAGTAGCCGGGTCACGGCCCTTTATTTGCGTGTCACGCCTCTAATGAGGGAACCCCAATGAGGACCCCTCACCGGGACTACGGTTTTTACGCCCTGCTTCTAATGAGATACCCCCAAAGGGATCCCCCACCGAGACTACGGTCTTACA